>NC_090988.1:77572500-77750000 GCF_041146395.1 Eulemur rufifrons | reverse complement strand
CTATTGAAATCTAAGTTATTATATAAGACTGAAATCATCTCCAATTTAAAAAGAGGAAGTGCAGATTCTTATTGTAAGGAGTGTTTATTTTAATAAGGTTTTTAAAGTCTAAAGGCTATTTTTTTAAAAATTGAACCATTTATAGTTTTTAAACTCTCACTATAACTTAATTTCAAGCTCTTTAAAAAATGTAGATTCCTTTAATCTAACAAAAAGTTCACTGGTTCTGCTTTTGAAGGTTTTTAAAGAAAAGATCATTTAAATAAACTTTGTTGTGGGGACAGGGAGATAGGCAAAAGTTATCTTTTTATTATACTACTTTGTCTCAATCTCAATAATTTTTACATTACTTTCACATAATCTGTGTATGGGGTATGTTTTTTCCCTTTTGTAGTCTTACTGTCTTTGTGTCTACTTTAGATGTTAAAGGTTGTGCTAAGTATCTTTTGAGCTGTAATAGTTTCAGTCTGTTCAGCACAGTCACTGTAGATCACTTCTGCCGAGCTTTTCAAGCATCTTCCATTAACTGTGAGGATGGTCTGTTCCACAACCAAGCTAACATATATCTCTCTGGATTATACTCTAAGGTTCCCTGACCCTTTTTGATTTGCCACTTATTACTTAAATCTTAAACTTCATTTCTGTGCTTGACAGCAATGCCATTGTTTTGCTTATTTCCCGATTGGAAGGCTGGCAGTCTCCTCTGAGACTGATGCCAACTGAGCTCTGTGTATCAGCCAGTAGGAGTCACTTGGAGCAGATGGTCATCATCCTTCCCCACAGCCCAGATCCCTGGTCTGGGTGGCAAAGTCCCAAGACCACACCTACATAGATGCCAACTGTCCTTATTTACTAAGATACTTCTTCTTATTTGCTTAGCTTAATAAATCATTTGCCCTAATATCTTTCTAAATGACTTCTGTTCTCATTTCAATTTTCTTTGATATATCTTTCTATTAGCATCTCTCCCCTCTATCCCTATCCTTTATTGCCCGTGCTACTAGCATATATATTTTTAAATTCAAATCTTTTTTTTTGTTTCATAAATATTCATCTATAACTACAGACATTTTATATAGTTACTGGTATATATTAATATGTAACAGGTTGAAATTTTATTTTATTGAGAAAGTCTATTAATTATTCCTCCTTCCAATTCTATTCCTCCAACTTAAAATATTAAACCTGATTTTGGATATATAATTTTATCAAAAAAACCCACCAAAATGAATAACTGTTCTATTACTCTAAGGAACATCTTAATTGCCTTTGAGTTGATAAAATTTTCAAAAAACTTGATACCCACCTAATTATAGGGTAGAGCATATAGCTTAATTCCTAAGTGAACTAAAGGTTCATAAAATACTTAAAAAAATTAAATGACTTAAAAACACTTAATGCATAAAAAATTAAGTTCCCTACACTTGGGGATGAATAGTTATTGGGAATATCCTAAGTTAACTTGTTTGAAAATAACAATGAGTTATTAGGATATGCCATTTTTGGATTGAGAAAGCATTGTATCTGATCATTTAGAAACATAAACATTCTGATAAAAAGATGACTGGGCTCTGCTATTACAATCATACTGTAATAACGTTAAAAATCAAGTCATAACAATTTATAGTTAATTTTCCTTTAGAATTATCTGAAATCTCTAAGGAAGTCATCCAAGTACAGGAGTTTACAGAAAGTTTTATCCCTAAAAAGTTATATCTAAATTAAATTGTTATTAAGTGAAATATACTACTGAACTTATACTTAAATGGAATCTATTATGAATCTTGTATAAAGTGAAAAGACCTTTTGAAAATCAAATATTCTCTCCTAATGTTTTTATAATTCCACATTAAAAAAAAATCTAGTGCACTTAAACTGATGTATACTTGTACTTAAAGAAAAGGACTTGGCAAAGCACGAAAGATAAAATGAGAGTGGCAAGACATAATCCAACCTATTAAGCTGGGGTTTACAGCAATTTTCTTTCAGGGAACAGAGGCATCCTGAAAAGATTATGAAACTCACAGGAAAAAAAGAATAGCCTCCTTTGGGCCTTGAATATCAAGGTTACATTTAATGTGGTGGTGTGTGTTTTTAAAGTTGTGCCATTTGAAAAAAAGCAGGCCAAAGAAAAGGTATATTGCTGAGCTGAAACTTCAGCTTTTTAGTATCCATGTAGCCAGGGTAGACTTCTCTTTCTCTAGTGTTGGAGAAGTTGGTATGTAATTTCTTGGGAATTTAGGTGATATTTAGTCCATTCCAAGGAAGATGAACATAAGGGCATATATCATTTATAGCAATCAAGCTCATCAATATCTCTGATGACTTAATACCAGCACTGAAGCTGATGAATACAAACTATTCAAGTTGGTAATTAGAAAACATTTAAAAGAGGCATATTACATGAAAAACAATGTTACTGGTACATGAAAATCAGCCTTAATAAAAATCAAGCAATAGACTGTTTTGTACTTTGCAGAGGTTTATGAGAATATATGTATTACACAGTAGTGGAATTATGAGTTTTTTGGAGCTTGAGAAAAAGAAAGCGAATTCTTCTTTCAGATACCTTTTATGATAAAGCCTTTTTTCAAATGAAAGGATAGTCTGAATATCCATAAATGACACATTTTCCTCACCCTCATAAGGTAATGCTAATGTTAATATAGCTGCTCTGGTCATTTGGGGTAGGATCAATTATTTTTAAGCAGAGGATTCTTGTAGAATTACACATCACACATGCATAGCACCTCAGAACAAAGGGAAAAACTAAAAACTTGATAAATAGTCTGATTTGGCTTCCTACTAGAAGGAAATGTATATAGGGAAGAATTTCCTGATTTGTAAATTAATCACTTTAGAGGAGGAGATTAATGCATTATGTGGGCACACTACGCAAAACTTCTTTTTACTGTTTGTTTTACAGGTACTAGAATGTTAGATTAGTTCTCAGCATGTATTGTCATTTAAATAAAACCATATTAAGCAATCATCTTAATTTTCAGTGAACAGAATGATGGAAGAAAGTAAGTCACAAGCTTGTATCTAGCAATAAGACAACTATTAATAGATATGTCACATAATATGACATAGGCTTGTTATTTAAGATGTTAAATGTTATTTTTTTATTAAAAATTTCCACCCTTCTTGTCAACATATCATTAACAACATAATAAAAATCAAAGCTTGATTATTTCATATAAAATGTTTTAGTGTGAGGTGAGGTCTTGCACAATATCTTGTGACACATACTACTTGACAAAACTTGTGCTGCGTAAAAAAATGCAAAAGCAGAGAACTTTCTAGGTTGACAACTTCCATGGTCGTAATAGTCTAGTCCAGTTGAAACACACAGTGCAATTACCATCTACAAAACCCTGGACTTACAATCTTAAGTTCCTACAAGTTTACCTATTTGATTTCAACAACCATTAATTTCTTCATTATATTACTATACAACTCAAATAGACTTTCTTGCTGGAATGATAAAGAATAAACATGAATGTGACCCACAAATTAAAGGCTGAGATGTTATAATAAATCCTTGAGGAATTTACCTAGGGGTAGGAAACTTAACCATGGGATAGACTTGTTAATACTCTCTGAAATTAGAGGGTGAAAACTGAGTTGAGTAACTTTAAGCTGTGTTGGAAGACTTTCAAAACCACATTGTAAAATAACAATATTAACCATAGTTTGCCTGGAAAGTACACATAAAATTTACCAATAACATTAAGAATAAAATTGCTTAATACTGTCTGAACTGTTTTAGAAAATTATGGACCAAACTCTAGACCAAAAAGCTCATGACAATAAGTCAAACAGACTTACGTTTCTTATCTGAAGTCAAATGATAGACACTTTTCTGGGATATATTCTGAAATAAGAAATTCTGTTATATTTTTCTTTTAAAATGGTATATTCAGCATACATTTATGTAGAAATGCAATAAACTGTCACCTCCACTTCTGTGAGCCACTTTTTACCAACATATTTCCTTTTCTTAGAGTTTGAACAGTTAGGTCTGGCATCTTGTGTAATGAGTCCTATCAGGCCAGGATTCTTTTAAACACATTCAAGTGCCATTTGGAAGTACTTCATCTCTGACAAAGTTTAGTGTGCACGTGCATAAGTGTTTTCAACTTCAGCAAATGAGCACTGAAGAGGGATACTGAATAACCCCAAGAGCTTATTAACCAGTGCTCCTTGTCATCTCCTGAAAGAAACATGGAAAGCTGAAGAGCTTCTGTAAGGATGAGTGGAGATAAAGATGTGTAGCATATTGTGTGTAAGAGGAACAGTATGCTTATTTGTTAGCTCCCCAAAGACAGGCTGCTGCTCTGTACTACTCTTAATAAAAATATCATGCTTGGCGTGGCAGATGTGAAAAAAGTCTGTAGTCTGATTTGGAAAGAATTCAGTGGTTTTAAATGTAACTGGGATTTTTCCTCTTTCACCAGCTTTACACTTTTCCTGCTTTCTCTTAGAAATTCATTTTTCCTTAGGTCGACCCAAAACCTAGAGGCTAATTTATTTTTAATTTTTTTAAAAATTATTGTTTTTCTGAGACTGGGTCTTGCTCTGTCACCCAGGCTGTGGTACAGTGGTGCAATCATAGCTCATAGCAACCTCGAATTCCTGGGGTCAAATGATCCTCCTGCCTCAGCCTCCTGAGTAGGTGGGACTACAGGTACCTGCCACCATGCCCAGCTAATTTTTAAATATTTTCCCATCCAAGTACCAATCAGGCCAGATTTTCAAATTTTCTGTAGAGATGAGGTCTTGCTATGTTGCCCAGGCTGGTCTCAAACTCCTGGCCTCAAGCAATTCTCCAGCTTTGGCCTTTCAAAGTGCTGGGATTACAAATGTGAACCACCATGGCCAGATCCAGAGGCTAATTTATTTAACCCCTTCCATGGCTTTCCATAGTCTGGGTGTAGCAAATAAATACCAAGGAAACTTCTCAGTAATTACAAAGAGAAAACAAATCAAGTAAGCAGAAGGCGTATTTTAATTTCTTTGCATTCTTTAAGATGGCATACATTGTTTTAAAACACACGTTTTGGTGATAGTTCCAGATTTCACTAGACTTTTTTCAAACAATTGGAATTGTCAAGTTTAAAGATGATGAAATTAATAGTCTAGATATTATATCAGGTTCTCTGACAGTTAAAACAAAATAAGCATTACATAATCTTAATCTGGCTCAATACCATTTTTATCAGTAATTGTTTATGTCACAGTGGACAGCTTTTTAAATATTCCTCAGTTAATGGATATTTATGTTTCATCTATATCAAAGAACAAGCAGAGAATCAGGTAAGATAAATAAATTATGTAAATATTCAAGAGCTTAAAATCAAAGAAATAGAGAAGGAGAAAAATTAGGGAGGTTTATTTGCTTAATATTTATATAACTTAAAAATCCCCCTCTCCTCTTTTTTTTCCTTGTCTCCTTTCCTTTCTCAACATTTATTGAGCACCTAGTATGTATGAGGCAACAAACTAGCTGGAGATACAAGGAGTCCTTGTCCTCAAGAAGGTGCTATGAAGGAGTTAACACAGGTGCTGAAAGTACACTGAGGACAGAGACTTTACCAGAAGAGAAAAGACTTTGAGGAGGAGGAACTGTTTCAGTGGAATTTCAAAGACAAGTTAGAGTTAGACAGGAAGTTAGAGTCCTGGAAGAAGAAAACAAACAGCAAATGGAAGGTCAAAGAGGGGATGTGACAGTCTGGGTTGCTTGGTATGACTGGAGTTATGGTTTGTACAAAAAAATAGTCAAAGATAAGGATGGAGAAGTAGGCAGGTGCAGAATATGTATGGCTTTCATTCTGAAGGCCATAGTGAGTCAAGGAAGGCTTTTAATCACGGGAAGTGACATGATCAGATTTAACCCCTGAAAATATTTCTCTGGCTATGAGGATATCACTCTCGTGTGGAGAGGGAAGGGCAACACTGGAAGCAGGGAGAGCAATTAGGAGGCTGGTGCAGCAATCCGGGCAAGTAAGGATGAGATCCCATTCCCCCTAACAGGCAAAACTGAAGGCTTTGTTACTTCCATCTGTGATCACTTCTGTGGTTCTTTTTAATAAATTGCCAATATTTACTCCTTCAAAATAACATCTTATCCTGGGTATGTAGGGAAATTCACACTTGATCTACCAAAAAGTTGCTGTTGTGTTGGACATATCATTTTTTTCCTAGTCTTTTACCATAAGGAACCAGGTGTTAAATGAAGATTTGGTGAGAAATTGAATGAGGAGCATGAGGAGGTGTCAAAGAAAAATGGATGAATGAATGGATGGACAGACATACTAATTCAATAGATACTTGTTAAACTCCTACTATGTGCTGGATATTATTAATATTTTAGGTACCAGGCCCACTAATGTCCCTTTTCTATTCCAGGATCCCACTTCCATTTAATTGCTATTTCTTCTTAATCTCCTCTAGTCTCTAACAATTCCTCAGCTTTTCCTGGTCTTTTCCGTATGTCTTTGATACTTCTGAGGGATGAATGAGAAAGGATGACTCCTAGGTTAGTGGTTTAGGTGACTGAATTCATGCTAGGCAGTAGGATAGGGACCACTAGAAGGGTAGGAGATAGGTGAGAGGTAATTAATTCAATTTTAGACATGTCTGATTTCAAGTTTCTTTGGGACTATCAATGGGGAGATATCCAAGAGGTTGTTGGGGTTTAGGAGAGAGGCTATGCTGGAGACAGAGCCTTGGGTCTGTGGTTCATTGATTTACCTCATTTCATTCACTCAAAAAATATTTATTGAGTGTCTATTAAATGTCAAACTCTGACTTTGCCGTCTTTCTCCTTTTCCTCCCAGTTCAGCCTTTCTGACAGGGATGACGCCACTTTTTTTCTAGATGGTATTAATGGCAACTTTGTTTTCTGTGCTTCTCTTCCCTGACACTAAAGTTTTGGTTCCCCCTTCCTCTCCCAGATTTTCTAAAAAGTAGAGCCGGGAGAGAGCACATGGTTGATGAGAGTTGGAAAGAAGTTTGCTTTTATTATTTGAAATTACTTTTTAAGTTGGAGGAGTGCTAGATATAATGTAGAAACTTGATGCTTGAAATAAAATAAGCCATCAAAAGAACTTTAGAGTTCTTGACTGCAGCTGGAGCCTACTTTACAAATAGGTGCTAAAGCCAATTTCTACAAGTAGACTTGTTTAAAATACACATTTAAAATACTCATTTAAAATACACATACTAACCTGAGTTAAGTGAGGGTTTCGGATGTGTACAGTGTATACCTCTCTAAGACTTAATCTTCTCATACATAAAATAAAAGGTTAAGACTTGGTGATTGCCTAGGTTCTTTTAGTTTTTACAATTTTATATAGTTTATATGTAAAGATACCAACAAGATATTAAATACTGGAGCCTGAAGAATTCTCTTCTGTGGAGGTTTTTAAGAAAAGGTATATTCTTCCTGCATATTTCAGTTAAATGCATGTCTGCCTAGAGACTGGTGAAAGGAAAGGTGAATCACGAGTACAAGAAACTAAGCGCGGACATGGAGCTAATCAGTTAGGGAGGTCACCAGGAATAAACACAGAAACCTGGATTTCATCACATAAGACATTTAAATGAACCTTGTAAGAAACATGCTATCAGGAAGATATTCTGGTAGGAAGGAGAAATCAGAAATTACACATTTCTTACACTTTCAGTACTCTGAGGAATTGGGCAAAAGGCAGAAAATGTAAAACAATAACAAAATCAACTAAAAACAAAACACTTTTGATGGAAAACAATCCCTGTGGAAGCGAACTGAGCAACAG
This sequence comes from Eulemur rufifrons, assembly GCF_041146395.1. NCBI lineage: Eukaryota > Metazoa > Chordata > Mammalia > Primates > Lemuridae > Eulemur > Eulemur rufifrons. The sequence continues at coordinate 77,742,198 of NC_090988.1, read as the reverse complement.
GCCAAGGGCAACACGTCACATACATCTTCCGGCAAGACAGTCAAGGACTCTGAAACACCTTTGACTGCATCCCAGGTAGCCCGAGGGAAGGACCACTGTGACAGGGGAGAAAGAGATACTTTTGAGTGAGGATGAGTTACCCATGGACTAAAAAGAAAGTAGTTGCTTTTCCTGGAGGCTTCAGTGTTCTGAAAAGCCTCAAGAAGTTGAGTTTCTTCAGAGTCTAGAAAAAGCCTTAGTGCAACCCTGAGAGCTATGCTACTTGTAATGAGATTGGTTTCTACACTAATCTGTACTTCCTTCCTGGGGTGCTACTCGGCCAGCAACAAAGTTGGAAGAATAACTACCAACCAAACAATCCGCTTCCAGGAAGTATTTTCATCAACATTATAAAAGACAATAAAGGTTCAGAGAAACTGTTGAGGAATAAAGCAGCTTAAAAGGCCCTAAGCGTGTTCAATAAAAGCACCTATTTAGTTTTATTTTCTAGTTACAGGAATTACTATGTGGTTACATTTGTTTTCTTTTCTCTTTTCTTTTCTTCTCTTCCCTCTCTTCCTCCCTTCCTTCTCCCCCTCTCCTCGCTTGCTTGCTTGCTTCCTTTCTTTCCTTCCTTTTCTCATTTCTTTCTTCCTGCTCCTTCTTTCACCCATAATTCCTTTCTTCTTTTTACCTGTACTCCATAGAGGCCTACTTGGAAAAGTCTCCAAATTCCAATGATAGAGTATAAATAGAAGTTAAATAACAGATGCTTTAAAGATCATTTGTTAGAATTAGAAATCACCAACAGAGGAAGTTATTTGGGATAATAATTGTGTGGATGTGTATGAAAGAATTAGGTCCAAGTTGCTGGGGGAAATATCTATTACCAAAGGCAACATGGCTGTATAGGACCATAGACAATGGCTGCAATTTTTATCATATTTTTCTTTACTCTCTATAACTAATCTGTATCTAAGTTTTCTTGATTATTTACTGGAAGAGACTTTTATGTGTCTCTTTCATTCCCCACTTTTACTAGAGTTTTTGATGCTTTCATAACCTCACACTTAAAATAACTGCATCCCTGATCTCTATCTTCACTGATACATCCAGTATGCTTCTTCCATATTAAATGTTTATGAAATGTTGCTTTTAGCATACTCCCAAGAATCTACAATGGTTTTCCATATCCTGTAAGGCTTTCAAGGCATTCCACAAATCATCTCCATCTCAGTTATTTTCCTCAATACAAACTTTCTTTGGTCAGGCCAGTTTCTAGACTGTTTCCAAGTGTGCAAATGGCATTCACACCTCCTTGCTTTTACTTAAGATTTTCTCTATCAAGAAGATCTCCCTCTTTCAATGGCCCTTATACTAATTAACCTAATTAACCACACTTCAAAGTTTGGCCAAGTCTTAGCACCCTCCTTTTTCTAGACCTAACTGACTCTTCCTTGCTGGGCTATCATCATAGACTACTATGCACAATTTTACATTTTGTTATATATGACTGTTTCATATCTACTATCCTTTTCTGCCCTATAATAATGTAGCTCTCTGACGGTAGAAGAGATAGTCTGATATGTGCGAAAAAAATCCTACCAATAATATTCATAGTTGAGTGTTCATTAAAGTAAATGTCAACCAGAAACCGATGCTATAAGATCTTGGTTTACCTTGCTGTCAGAGAAACTTATTTAGATGTATAAGAGGAAGACAATATTAACCACTACTGTGAGAACACAACTAAAACATCTGCTCATCACAAAAAAAGAAAACAACTGGAGGATGTTTTAAAATCATCTTCAGTTGCTTATCTCTAAAAGGAATTATAATCTATAACTGTAAAATATTCTGTTTTGCATACTGTAAGAAAAATCTCTTTTTTTGGATATAGTCCAAATATAATTTTAAGTAATAGTTTTTATGCTTTGTCTTGTACAAAAGTTGTTTGGCACTAAACATTAAAAAGGCTTTCATGACTTGACACTAAGTTATCCTCCAACTTTACTTTCTACTACCTGGCTCTTAGGTTGCTTGCAAAAATCGTTAATCATTGTTAAATAAGTGAATCTCTGTTGCCACACACTCTGGAGCACACTACAAACAGAAACAGCCAAATTTAAAGCATCTGTCCCTGTGACATTTTCTTTGGTGTCATATTTAAAACCATTGCTACTTTTCTTCAACCATGGTGACTTACTACTGATGTTATGTCTCTCCAGCATGGTAGCCACATTACCTTTTCAATGTACCTCACCTTCGGCTTTCTGGAAGATGACTGCCTCTCTCTTTCAGAGACCTCAGGTGAATTTTATGTAGGCCATGAAACTAATATGAGTATCTCAAATATATTCTACATATTTTGTAAAATTCCATCTAGTCCTTTCCTCTTGATTTGGCAACAGAGATTTACCTTTTTAATTTAATAATTTAATTTAATTTAATAATTTAAACCTCTTCCCCGCTCACATTTCCTGGGTCTACTGCTTGCTTCTATTCCTCTCCTTCCACTATGACAGGGATCATTCTTTAAAGTTCTCTTAAGCTATGTACATGAAGCTCTCAGATCCACCCTTCCGAACACAAGCCTCCACCACCACCCCATTCTCTTACTTTCTTATACCATACTAACTTTTGGTTTGTACCGAAAGTTATAATACAAGTACTGTCTGCTTTGCATTAAAGTTAGAACTTGTGCTCTCTCTCTCCTTCCATGTCTTCCCCATTTGACTGTAAGCTCCTTAAACAAGAAGATTATTATCATGTTTATCTTTCTCTATGCTCAACTTTCCAACCAGAGCTTGCACAATCTCTCTCTCTCTCTCTCTCTCTCACACACAGACACACACACACACACACAATGTTGGTCAAGTTACAACGAATAGCATATGTATTTAAAAATCTGAAAATAAAAGAAAATCTATGTTTTCCCAACTCACTAAAAGTCCAAATTTATTTTATTAGAAGAAAAGACGAGATTGACTGTCTATAATCATCAACTTCAAACTCTATTTTCCAATTTTACATTTGTTGGCAGCATCAAAGCTGCTGAAGCTGCTGAAGAGGAACCTTGAACTAAAGTAATACTTTTATATTCTATTCAACTCTAGTATGACTAACATTTCATTATTCATATCTGATCATACAAAAGTTATGGGCAACTTGCCTCTATTCTTAAGGCACTGTGGACTTAATTGTATTTAAATGACTCAGGATAGAACACACACCAAACTGTTTTGCTGACATCAGCTTATGTAGTTGAACAGTTATTGTGTACTATTAAACAGTTGGCACATTTCACATCTTTGGCATGTAAAAGCCAATAGGGTGTAGACTTATGTTGTTTAAATGATGCCAATGTGTACTTCTCACCTTCTTAAATATATCAAAATTCCTTAGGATGCCAAACAAAATCTATCCTCTGGGGCTAAAACGTGCCAACAGTTTAATAGTACATGGAAGCATTACTGGAAAAACTTGAGAGGAGAAAAAAGACCTTTTTCCCAGTAACAGACTAAGGTCTCATAAGTGAAAATGAATTACAGTTCTGGAAATTATCTGTTGAAATTTAGGTCTGAAAGCCAATCCAAGTACAATTTTTAGAATAATCACTACATAATTTTTTCAACTGTATAACCTCTGGGTATTAAACTGGCTTTATTAAAGCTTCTCTTGGCAACCACGTTTGCTGTTTTAAAGCTTTAGAGCAAAGCCAGACTATGAATTTGGAAAGAGAAAATTTCTTGATTTTCGTTTTCAGAATTGGACTGGTGGTAGTAATAATTAAGCAAGTGGAGACTCCATGAGTAAATATCCAGGGAAATACATTCTGTACAACCAAAATAAATGGTAAAGGTTGACACTGATCATGCAAATTGTGTATTTGCTTGTGGTCTGGTAAGTATGTGCTTGCTTTGTGCCTAGACAGGAGGAAGTTTAGTAAGCAATAAATATAACAAGATATTTGAAGGTAAACATGTGGTAATCGAACATCACTATTTATTGGCATTTTTAACTTGTTCTTTAAAAACTCATGCAGGTTCAACAGTTTTTAAAATAATGGTAAAAATAGCATGAATTTTAACAAGAGAGTCTGTAAAATTAATCATTATTACTAAAATAAAAAATCACTAACTATAAATAGTATTAGACTTTACATAAAATGAAGTAATTTTTCACCATTAAAAACATTGGACACCAACAACAAGGACTGGAAGAAGGATTGTGAACATACTGTACATGTTGAAGAGAAAAACAAATTCTATGATGTGTCTACCATGGGAAAATCATACTCAAAAAGCCCTAAGATAGAAAAAAAAAAAATCACAGATAAAAAAAGTGCTATAAAACACAGACCCACAGTGAAGAAAGAAATTCCTTTGGTAGCCATAGTATTAATAAATATCAATTTCACACTTTTGAAAATAAACATACAAGTAGAGTTTGTGAAAGCTGTATTTCAATGTTGTATAGTTATGTATATTTTTCAGAAATCATCAGGTGTAGATAATTTTAACCATCTCACTGTACTTGCATTGGTCTTGCCTTTTTCAATACAAACCTGTCTCATCCTAACTTTCACCATTTGTCATGAGAATGTTCACGTATAAGATCAAAATAACTAGACTTTTCTTTTTTTTAAAATGTGGGGTAAAAAACACAAAACATGAGATCTACCCTCTTAACAAATTTTTAAGTGCAAGGTACAGTATTGTTAAGTATAGGCACAGTGTTGTATACAGCTCTCTAAAACGTTTTCATTTTGCATGACTGAAACTCTATACCCACTGAACAACAACTCCTCATTTCCCCTCCCCCCAGTCCCTGGCAACCACCATTCTACCTTCTGCTTTGATGAGTCTGACTATTTTAGATACTCATATAAATGAAATCATGCTACTTATTAATATATGAGGATTTGTCTTTCTGTGATTGGCGTATTTCATTTAGCATAATGTCCTCAAGGTTCACCCATGTTACAGCACATGGTAGGATTTCCTTCTTTTTAAAAGCTGAATAATATTCCACTGTCTGTATAAATGCTTATTCATTTATCCATTGATGGACATCAGGAGGCTTCCACCTCTTGGCCATTGAATAATGATGCTGCAATGAACATGGCAGTGCAAGTATTTCTTTGAGATTCTAACTTCAATTCTTTTGGATAAGTACTCAGAAGTGGGATTAATGGATCATATGGAAGGGGCTATTTAATTTTTTAAGTCACCTCCATACTGGCTGCACATTTTACTTTCCCACCAATAATGAACAAGGGTTATAGTTTCTCCACATTCTTGCCAACACTTATTCTACATTTTGTTTGGTAATGATCATCCTAACAGGTATGAGGTGATATCTCATTATGGTTTTGATTTGTATTTCTAACATTCCCAGAGCTGCATTTCCAGTTTTTTCTCACAATTGCTTGGGCTACTTTGGGTCCTTTGTGATTTCATATGAATTTTAGGATTGTTTTTCTGTATCTGTAAAAAATGCCCCTGGGATTTTTATAAGGACTGATTGAACTTGTAGATTGCTATGGGTAGTATGGACATTTTAACAGTATTAAATCATCCAATCTATGAACATGGGATTTCTTTCATTTATGCCTGCTTTAATTTCTTTCAGCAGTGTTTTGTAATTTTAAGTGCACAAGTCTTTTGACTCCTTGGTTAAGTTTTTTCCTAAGTATTTTACTTGTTTTAATGCCTTGTAAATGAAGTTTTTTAAATTTTCTTTTTGACTGGTGCGAGTGTATAGAAACACAGCTAATTTTTGCATTTTGTCTTTTTATTCTGCAACTTAGCTAAATCCATTTATTTATTTATTTTTTTTTTTGTTTTTTTTTGTTGAGACAGAGTCTCACTTTGTTGCCCAGGCTAGAGTGAGTGCCGTGGCGTCAGCTTAACTCACAGCAACCTCAAACTCCTGGGCTTAAGCGATCCTACTGCCTCAGCCTCCCGAGTAGCTGGGACTACAGGCATGCGCCACTATGCCCGGCTAATTTTTTCTATATAGATTTTTAGGTGTCCATATAATGTCTTTCTATTTTTAGTAGAGACGGGGTCTCGCTCAGGCTGGTCTCGAACTCCTGACCTTGAGCAATCCACCCGCCTCGGCCTCCCAGAGTGCTAGGATTACAGGCGTGAGCCACCGCGCCCGGCCTAAATCCATTTATTAGTTTTTTTTTTTTTTTTTTTGTTGTTGTTGGCGTGGAATCTTTAGGGTTTTTTGCATATAAGATCATGTCATCTTGAAAGGGAGATAATTTTACTTCTTCCTTTCTGATTTAGATGCCTTTTTATTTCTTTTTCTTGCCTAGTTGCTCTGGCTAGGGCTTCCAATACTACACTGAATAAAAGTGGCAAGAGTGGGCATCCTTGATCCTTGATTATTGATCTTAGAGGAAAAGCTTTCAATTTTTCATTATATAGTACATAATTACTAGCTGTGGGATTTTCACATTAATATATAGTCTTTATTATGTTGATGTAATTTCCTTCTATTCCTAAGTTCCATGTTTTTATCATGAAAGGGTGTTGACTTTTTTCAAATGCTTTCTTTGGATCATTGATATGATCATGTGATTTTTATCCTTCTATATGTTAATGTAATATAGCAAACTGATTGATTTTCATGTGTTGAACTATCCTTGCATCTCAGGGATAAATTCCACTTGGCTATGATGTATGATTCTTTTATTGTGGTGTTGAATTCAATTTGATTTTTGTTGAGGAATTTTGCATGTATATTCATCAGGGAGAGTGGCCTGTAGTTTTCTTTTCTTGTGGTGCCTTTTTCTGGCTTTGGTATCAGAGTAACGCTGGCCTCATAGAATAAATTTGGATGCGTTCCCTCCTCTTCAATTTTTTGGAAGAGTTTGAGAAGGATTGGTGTTAATTCTGTTTTAAATGTTTGGTAGAATTCACCAGTGAAGCCATCTGGTCCTGGGATTTTCTTTGTTGGAAGGTTTTTGATTACTGCTTCAATCTCCTTACTAATTATAGTTCTATTCAGATTTTTAAATTCTTCATTATTCAGTCTTGGTAGGTTTTGTGTTTCTAGGAATTTATTCATTTTTCTAGGTTATTCAATTTGTTGGCTTGCAATTGTTCAGAGTAGTCTCTTCTAATCCTTTTTATTTCTGTAACATCAGTTGTAATGTCTTCTCTTTCATTTCTGATTGTATTTATTTGAGTCTTCTCTTTTTTTTCTTAGTCTAAAGGTTTGTCAATTTTGTTGATGTTTCCAAAAAAACTCACCTTTAGTTCTATTGAGTTTTTCCTATTGTTTTTCTATTCTCTCTTTCATTTATTTCTGCTCTAATCTTTATTACTTTTTTCATTTTACTAACTTTGAGCTTAGTTTATTGTTTTTCTAGTTTCTGGAGTTAGATTGTTTATTTGAAGTCTTCTTTTTGAATGTTGCTGTTTGTCACTATAAACTTCCCTCTTGGTACTGTTTTTGCTCTATCCCCTAAATTTTGGTATGTTGTGTTTTTGTTTTCGTTTGTCTCAAGGTATTTTCTACTTTCCCTTTTGATTTCTTCTTCAACCTACTGGTTGTGTGACCCATTGGTTGTTTAAGAGTGTGGTGTTTGATTTCTACATATTTGTGAATTTTCTAGTTGCTCTTCTGCTATTGATTTACAGTTTTATTCCATCAATGTCAGAAAAGTACTTGGCATGATTTCAATCTTCTTAAATTTGTTAAGAGTTATTTTGTAACCTAATGTCCCAAGTGCACTTGAGAAGAATGTGTATTCTGTTGCTGCTGGGTAAGGTGTTTGGTATGTCTGTTAGGCCGATTTGGTCTATAGTGTTGTTCAAGTCTTCTGTTTTCTTATCAATCTTCTTTCTGGATGTTCTATCTATTACTGAAAGTGGGGTATTGAAATCTCCCATTAATACTATTATTATCTTGCTATCTATTTTTCCCTTCAGTTATCAGTGTTTACTTCATATATTTGAGTGCCCTGATGCTAGGTACATATATATTTACAGTAGTCATACTGTCCTGGTGAATTAGTCTTTTCATCATTATATAATGTCTTTCTTTGTCTCTTGTGACAATTCTTGACTTAAACTCTATTTTGCCTGATATAAAACTTCTACACTCTTTTGGTTATCATTTGCATGAAATATCTTTTTCCATTCCTTCCCTTTCAGCCCATGTGTGCCCTTAATGCTAAATGGATCTCTTGTAGAAAGCATATAGTTGGATCTTATGTTTTTAAATTCACTTTGCCACTCTGCATCTTTTGATTGGGCAATTTAATCCATTTACATTTAAAGTAGTTACTGATAGAGGAGTTACTATCGCCATATTAATTGTTTTGTTTGTCTTATAGATTTTTTTTTACTCTTTTCCTTTCCTGCTGTTTGACTTTGTGTTTTTTTTTTTGATTTTTTATAGTGACATGCTTTGATTGCTTTCTCATTTTCTTTTGTATCTTCTATAGGTATTTCCTTTGTGGTTACCATAGGGCTTACATAAAACATTTTACAGTTATAATATATTTTAAATGGATAACAACTTAACTTCAATTGCATGCAAAAACTCTACAATTTTACTCCCCCAACACTTTGTTATTAATGTCATAAATTACATTTTGTTATATTGTATATCCATAACATATTTTGATAGTCATAGTTACTTATCATACTTTTTGTTTTTTAACTTCTATATGAGAATTAAGTGATTTATATACCATCATTACAGTATTACAGTATTCTGTATTTGTCCATATATTTACCTTTACCAGCAAGCTTTATACTTTCATATGCATTTGTGTTGCTGTTTAGTGTCTTTTCATTTCAACTTGAAGGACTCCCTTTAGCCTTCCTTGGAAGGCAGGTCTAGTGGTGATAAACTCCCTTAACTAGACTCCTTCCTTCATCTGGGAAAGTCTTTCTCTCTCCTTCATTTTTGAAGGACAGTTTTGTCAGATATACTATTCTTGGTTGGAAGTTTTTTCCCCCCATGCAGCCCTTCGAATATATCATCCCTCTTCCTTTTGGCTTCCAAGGTTTCTGCTGAGAAATCCACTTATAGTCTTATGAAGGTTATTTTGTTTGTAATGATTTGCTTTTCTTTTTGTTATTTCAAAATTCTGTCTTTTCTGGCAATTTGATTATAATGTGTCTCAGTGTTGACTTCTTTGGATTCATCTTATTTAGGATCCATTGGGCTTCTTGAATTTCAATGTTCATTTCTTTCCGCAGAATTGGGAAGTTTCCAGCCATTATTTCTTTAAATAAGCTTTCTGCCCCCTCTTCTCATTATTCTTCTTCATGGACTCTATAATATATATATATATATATATATATATATATATATATATAAATATGTGTATATATATTATATGTGTCTGCTTAGTGGTGTTCCATAAGTCCCTTAAGCTTTCTTCAGTCTGTTAAATTCTTTTTTTTCCCTTCTCTGACTGGATAATTTCAAATGACCTGTTTTTGAGTTTGCTGATTCTTTCTTCAGCTTGATTAAATCTGCTGTTGAACCTGCTAATGAATTTTTCAGTTCAGGTACTGCATTCTTCAGCTCCAACATTTCTGTTTCGTTCTTTTTTATTTCTTTGTTGAAATTCTCATTTTGTTCATTTATGCACAGTTTTTCTGAGCTTATTGAGTATATTTATGATGGTTATTTTGAATTTTTTGTCAGGTAATTCATATACTTCTGTCTTTTTATGAATTGATTCTGGAGATTTATTTTGCTCCTTTGATTGGGCCATTTCCCCCTGTTTCTTCATGTTCCTTGTTAACTTTGCACTGGTATCCACACATTTGAAAAAATGGCCAGCTCTCCCAGTCTTTTCAGACTGGTTTTGTACAGAAAAAGACTTTTACCAATCACCCTGGCTAGAGGTTCTGGGGGCCTTTCAAGCCTTTTCTGTGGATGTGTCTTCTCTAGACTTCTGTGTTTAGATTCCTACTTAGAAGGATTTTCTGTCCCTCCCCCGCCCCCCCTACAGGAGGTTGTAATCTCTTGCTCCCTCTGGTGTCTTTGCTGTACTGCAGGTCCTCTAAAGCAGCATGACATCACTCAGTTCTTTCTTGTTTGCAGTGGCCCCCAGGCATTTAGAATATACTGAGTCTCATCTGTGCTCAGAGTCAGGCAAGAAATAAACCAGTCCCTTGGGTAGCCTCTTGAAAAGCTGGAATGCCAGACACATGTTTCACTTTTCTTTCTCCCTGAAGTAGTGGTAACCAACCTGTATTTGCCTGTGTCTGCTAAACTGCAGGTGCTTTGGAACAACAGCACATTGTCCAGCTCTTTTGTTCTTAGTGGCCCCCAGGCATCTAGAACATGTCAGGTTATGTCAGTGGTCTGAGAGAGGTGACATAGAAGGCAGTTCGGCTGTTATGGTCCTGTCTTCTCTATCCTTCCCCAGGGAGAAGCCAGGAACTGAGAGTTTCTTGCTAAACAAAGATGTCCCCTCCAAATTCATGTTGAAATTTAATCTACAATGCAATAGTTTTAAGAGGTGTGGCCTAAAAGGCCCTGAGATTGAAGGGAGAGCATTCTTGCCCTTCCATCCTTTCTGCCATGGGAGGATATCTAGAGAGCACCATTCATGAGAAAAAGGCCTTCACCAGATACTGAATCTGCTGGTGCCTCTTCACAGCCTCCAGAACTCTTAGAAATAAATTTCTACTGTTTATAAATTGCCCAGTCTGTGGTATTTTGTTACAACAGCACAAATGGACTAAGACACCTTCTGACTGACTGGCTGAGTGGAAGGGACTATGGTGAGTGGGTGCCATGAATTTTCCTACTGGCATAGAGTGGCTAATTTTGCACTTGCCTGGGGTGCAGGAGCCTCCTAATTGGTTTCTGGACTTCTCACAGAGGGAATTGGTCTATGAATTTTTGTTGAATTGGTATCATCAAGGGAGAAAGAAGGGTTTGGAGCTTCCTGTTCCACCATATTGCTGATGTCACTACCAGACTTTTCTTAAAAAGATAATCTCACTAATTGATGACCACTAAACTATGTAAGGATGAACAAATCTCAGCCGAACAAATGGTGGAGTAGTCCATGTGGCTGAAATATATGCAGACAAGGTATAAGAAAATGAACATTTTTGGAAAGAGCCCTCATTCAGGCTGTGTCACACACTCACACTTATAACCAATTTGATAATTTTGATTAAGTCAACTGATTGTTTGATAAAGATGACTAGCCGTATAAGGATGGTAGGCAGTTTTTCAATTGCGGTAGTAAATGGGTCAATTCATCAAATAGCTGAAGCAGTTATGCAGACATAAAGTCCCAAAGCTCTCCCACTAACACAGATTACCATGATAACCAAACAAAAGGGGGAGTAGAAGATTATAACAGCAGCAGCAACAACAACAAATTTTTTTTTTTGAGATCTAAAGTCTAATTTCCAGTACATCAGTATTGATGTCTATTACTATTTTTATTAGACACTGTGTCACAGGTGACATTTTAAATTTCACTCCTAAAGTTATCATTTTTCTTTTATTTCATTTTATTTTGCAGCATCCCTGTGAGGTAGAGCCTGAGGAAATGGGCCCATCTATATTTTATTGCTAACTTAGTACATAGATACTAATTGCGGAAACAATCTGTTCAGAGACTGTGGAGCTTTGGTACTGACTGTTAATATGGTGCAATACAGCCATTACAACTGACAGTAGACATTCTGTCTTGTAAAACATTCAAAAATATACTGCACTTACAACTTTCTCAGCCCTTAAAAATGAACAAGCACATTCCAAAATGAGCTAGAATTACATTTTGTTTTAGTAGTTAAGAAAAATTTCTTTTGGATTTGATTTTCCTTTGAATTGTGGTAGAGAATGAGAGCCAAGAATAACTTGAGATTTTCTCCTCTAGCTGATCAGACTATTTTGTTCTTTAATATAAATGAATTATTCTATAACTTCTTTCTATCTGTTAGGAAACAATTCAAATTGAATACCCAATGTGTCTTCCTAAGATTCATGGTACGATTTATCATGAGGTAAGGAGACCATATTGTACCTTTTCAATCTAACTTTAATTTTGGTTTCCAAACAACCTATATCTCTTTCAAGGTTAAAAGCACTAAAAGTACACATGAATGCTAAGGAAAATCTTAAAATTTCCTGAAATGCATTAGTCTTCCTATTTATATAACAAATACCTTGTTTGTTTATGATGATCTACATCATTAATCTAGATAAATAAATGTAGAAGTGAAGGGAGCTGGGTTTGCTGTGTCATCCATTGCCCAGCAACCAATGGTTACAACTGTTTAGCAGCAGCATGCTGTGGCAAAGACTTGGAGGTTTTGCAGCATATGCTTCTTTCTATACCAATACTGGTTCAGGCAGGAGAGCCTAAGAACTCATATTTACTATTGTGTAACAGGGCAAGTTTGGAGTATTTACTTTTTAAAAATTTTACTTCCCTAAAATTTTAATGTTTGCCACAATTAGGTAATGGATACACAGGAAGCTTTTTAAAAGTATCTGTATGTTTGAAATACTTAAGTTTTTGACAAAAGCACAAATGCCCACTAAGTTAATTCTATGCCTTTATTATTTCAAAACAATTTTTACGAACTTTGAAAAAATTGTAACAGTTAATATATGCTTATAATAAATTAATATAATATAAATGTATGTATAAAACAAAAGCTAAAAGTACCTTCTTATTCCTAATTCCCTAGTTCCTTCCTCTGAACTAACCACCCTTCCTTTTAACAGATTATATATTCTTTATTATTAAAAGTAATTTCAAGATGAACTGTAAAGTAACATAAATCTGATCACAGCAAAAAAGAAACCTCTTTGAAATAAATTTTATAAATGACATATAAAAATATGTAATATGAGAAAAATGATAAAACAAAACTAAATATTTTCTATCAACCTAGTATTTGAAAACTATTAATGATATAAAGCAAATAGCTTTTAAAACCTATATTCACCATTATTCTATTGTTGGAGGTAAAGCTTATTTCTTTTATAAGCTTTTGTTTATAAGCTTTTTTGGGGGAAATAACATGGTAATATTTCATGCTTGATTTAAAGTAACAGGTACTATTATTTTTGAGATAGATGAGCCTCTTTAAGTGGAAAAATATACTGATGGTGTATGAATAAGATGCTACTTACCATCTCAGCCAATAAATCTGCTACTCAATATATGTGCACGTGGAGTGTACTTGGAGTATCTATTCTGAATGCTTGCTGGTATGCAGTGTTTGTGCTACAAAGAAGTTGAAGAACAGCATGGTACTGGCACAAGAATAGAGACATAGGCCAATGGATCAGAACAGAAAACCCAGATATAAAACCATCTTCATATTGCCATCTGATCTTTGACAAAGCAGACAAAAACATATACTGGGGTAAAGAATTCCTATTCAATAAATGGTGCTGGGAAAATTGGATAGCCACATGTAGAAGACTGAAACAGGATCTGCACCTCTCACCACTCACAAAAATTAATTAATGATGGATAACAGACTTAAACCTAAGGCATGAAAGTATAAGAATTCTAGAAGAAAATGTTGGAAAAACTCTTAAAGGTATCAGCCTAGGCAAAGAATTTATGAAGAAGACACCAAAGGCAATCACAGCAACAACAAAAATAAATAAATGGGACCTGATTAAATTAAAAGGCTTCTGCACAGCCAAGGGAGCTATCAATAGAGCCAAGAGACAACCTACAGAATGGGAGAAAATATTTGCATGCTATACATCCAATAAAAGGCTAATAACCAGAATCTACAAAGAACTCAAGCAAACCAGAAAGAAAAAAAATCAAACAGCCCCATTAAAAGGTGGGCAAAAGACATGAACAGAAGATTTTCAAAAGAAGATAGACTAATGGCCAATAAATATATGAAAAAATGCTAAACATCTCTAATCATCAGAGAAATGCAAATCAAAACCACAATGAGAGGCCGGGCGCGGTGGCTCACGCCTGTAATCCTAGCACTCTGGGAGGCCGAGGTGGGCGGATCGTTTGAGCTCAGGAGTTCGAGACCAGCCTGAGCAAGAGCGAGACCCCATCTCTACTAAAAATAGAAAGAAATTATATGGACAGCTAAAAATATATACAGAGAAAATTAGCTGGGCATGGTGGTGCATTCCTGTAGTCCCAGCTACTCAGGAGGCTGAGACAGGAGGATTGCTTGAGCCCAGGAGTTTGAGGTTGCTGTGAGCTAGGCTGACGCCACGGCACTCACTCTAGCCTGGGCAACAGAGTGAGACTCTGTCTCAAAAAAAAAAAAAAAAAAAAAAAAAAAAAAACCACAATGAGATATCACATAACTCCAGTGAGAATGATTTTTCTCAAAAAGTCCCAGAACAACAGATGCTGGCATGGATGTGGAAAGAAAGGAACACATATACTATTGGTGGGACTGCAAACTAGTACAACCTCTAATGGAAAGTAGTATGGAGATACCTTAAAGAACTAAAAGTAGACCTACCATTTGATCCAGCAATCCTACTATTGGGTATTTACCCAAAGGAAAAAAAGTATTTTATCAAAAAGACACTTGCACTAGAATGTTTACTGCAGCACAACTCACAATCATAAAGATGTGGAATCAACCCAAGTGTCCATCAATACATGAGTGGATTAATAAAATGTGGTATATGTATACCATGGAGTACTACTCAGCCATAAAAAGGGTTAACTAATACCTTTTGCAACAACCTGGATGGAACTGAAGATGATTCTTCTAAGTGAGGTGCCACAAGAATGGAAAAACAAACACTACATGTACTCACTATTAAATTGGAACTAATCAAGCAACACTCACTTGTACATATGGAAGTAAAACTCAACAGAAATCAAACAGGTTGGAGCGGGGAGGAGGAGATGGGTAAATTCACACCTAACAGGTATAATGCACACTATCTGGGTGACAGACATACTTATAACTTTGACTCAAAATGTACAAAAGCAACTCATGTAACCAAAACGTTTGTACCCCTGTAATATTCTGAAAAACAAACAAAAACCCCAAAAAACAAAGAAGTTGAAGATATACGCTCTTTTTGTTATCAACTTGCCCTGTGACCATGGTAAATCACTACCTTTCTGAGTCTCAGTTTCTTTTTTATTTCGATTGGTCATAATTCTTGCCCTCACAGTAGGAGCTTACTAGTCTTTGGTATTCTTTAGTGAATACGGCGAAAAGTATAAATACAAGACACATACATTTACTATGTTCACTGATACTAATAATTGTGTGGAACGGAGAGAGCCTGTGTAAGAATAAGAGTGAATGCAGTAGCTTTTGTGGCTGGACCCTCCTAGAAGTTTGGAATAATATACAAACAAAGGAAAAGTCCTTTTGACATTCAGTAATTGTAGTAATAGTAGTAATTTTATCTTTTATTATTTAAGGAGGAGTGCTTTATTGGGAGAATGAGACCTGATTCGCCCAAGTCCTCATTTTACCATAAACCAGGTGGCCCGAGCCAATAAATCAACATCTTTAAGTCTCAAATTTCTTTGTGTATAAAATGTAGTTAATGTCTGCCCTCCTTTCATAATCTAACAAATTTTTAGTTAGCAGTTATTACATGTAACAATATAATGAATGAGACACAACTTTCCTTTTTGCATCTTCCCAAACAAAAACCCTATTTTGTGTGTGTGCACTTTAAAGTTTTAAAAACAACAACAACAACAACAACAAACCTCTAAAAATAAGCCTCTTTTTTTTCTGAGCCCAAAGCTGAGGACACAGATACTGATGTTTCTTAATGCCACAATCTCAGAGATTATTATGAAATTATAAAATTTGAGCTACTTGTTCTTGGTCTTTTGTTACAAAAAGATATTTCCTTTTGAATATGAGACAAAGCCAAGTCTCAAAAGATAGAGCACAAGCTTAGGGTCCAAGAACTATTTTCTACTCAGAAACAGAGTTCATTATAAATTATGCTTTTGCTTATTGTTTAGTAGAGAAAAATATATTAATGTGCAAATCAACACATCGCTTTATTCATATAACATGGTCCAGTGTTTCCAAGTGTGTTTTTTAGAACTCTGGAGTTACAAAAAACAAGGTCCTACGATCAAATAATCGTGGGAAATGCTAGGGTAACAGGTTTTTAAAAAAAAAAATATATATGTATCTACATTATATATATATATGTCTAAATTGTTATAATACTACATCTCTGGTCTCCTTTCTTCTTCCCTCTTCTGTACCTAGATTAAGAGTCAACTTTCCCAAATTCCCCATTTCCCATGGATCACTCTGCTGAAAAGCCTTTCCACTGTATCCAGATGTATATTCCTTAATTCTGTCCTTGATAACCCCCTGATCTGATGTTTCCAGTCTGTTTTTCTGATTTTACGCCCTGCCTTTCCACTACAAAAAAGCTTATTCACTTCCCCAAATCTGCTCCCTAATTTTCCAAATCCAAGTCTCTGCTTACATTCTCCTTCTGGCTGAAATATCTTTTTTCAGTCCTATCCATTTTATCAAAGTCTATCTGATTTATCATTCTCCTTTGTTAAGCATCCTCAGAATTTCAGCCTTTTTTGAAAGGCCAAGGGAACTATCCTTAGAATTTTAGCCTTTTTTGAAAGGCCAAGGGAACTAACATTTAATTTTTTTACTGTATGCAAGAATTTCTCAAGGACTTTGCTCTGCATCAAAAATTACTACTTCTATCAGCTTATAAATGTTACAGCATGGGGAGTGGTACTTTTATTGTTGCTTGACAGGGTGGACCCAACCCTGATAACAACAGGGACTAAGTAAAGCCTAAAGAGAGGCTTCAGCAATTGGGCCCAGACACCCCCCAAAAGTGGTAGAGGTATATCCTCTACCACAGCCATCACCTGAACCTCCACATAAGAAATTTGGGAATGAGAGGGCAAGAGTAATGGGGTCACTGGTCTTTGTGGGATGTATAAGACTTTGGGTGAGAGAAGGTTCTATTCTGTGAAGTTGGTTTTAAAAGTGCTGGTGGGGCTTCAACAGACTCACTCAAAGACTGGGTATGCCTGCAAGATGAAAAGATTGGCATTCATTTCCCATTTGATATCTGCTTAGGCAGAGAACATGCTCATCTGTCCCTATGTCCAAGAAGCAAGGCAGAGAGAACTAGAGAGAAATGGCAGGGCAGAGAGAAGGGGCAGTGGTGGGGCAGGCTGCATTTCCACGTTTGGCCTGATAAGGACGTAGGAAATTCCTGTGGGACAGGTGGAATGAGTTGCACTTGAGTCAGCTTGCTGGTGTTCTACCCAAGATAATGACCTGCTTGGCAAGGGACTCCACCAGCAGGAGGCTGGTGAGGCATACTACTGTGGGCAGGAGAGGAGGTGGAACAATTGGTGTCTGACATCAAAAAATAATATAGAGCGGAGGCCCTACAGGGCCTCTGAAAAACTCATAGCCCTTGAGAGGGCCAGCGTTTGGATGCCTGCCAACAGAGGTAGTCAGAGAAGGAGTCATAAGCAACAGAGGACTAAGAAAGGCCAGCTGTGAAAAGAAACACGCACTGTGTTCCCACACCTTTTTCCCTGGCCCAACAAACTGGAGGAACTAGGTCTTGCAAAGAGGAGGGAGAACTGCAATCTTCAGAACCAGACTCTGCTCTCCAATCCCTTCAACACCTCCAATGGTGAGGATCTTAGTTAAAGTCTGCATTGGGTAAACAGCAGATGAGATTTTAAACCGCATTTGAGATTAAAGTTTTAAAGAATACTGAATTTTAATATGCAAGTGACCCTAAAGCTGTAGAATATGGCAATGATATACTTAAGGGACAGGAAAAGATTTGATAAACCATGAGAGCAAACAAAATTGTTTAATGTGTATACTTTCTGAATAGAGATTCCTCAATAAACTGGTTAAACATGTTGGCCTTGGTTCTTATTTCATGCTTTTGTATGGTGACATACTATACTCTGGAGCAGGGGTGGGGAACCTGCAGCTTTAAGGCCACATGTTGGTTGACACTCCCTTTCTCCCCATACTCTTTCTCTTCCCAGTCCAGCTTTCTTAAGGAGGAGCCTAAGCATGCACCAGGAATATAACAGAGGTGCCTGGTAACTTCCTTTCTATTTCTCTGCCCAGCTGATTAGAAGACCAGCTTTGTCATTAATTAGCTGCATAACCTTGGGCAGGGCAATGTTGGGGAGAGGATGAGGGTGAAGTAGGCTTAGAAGCACTCAGCGTTTCGGGTTTAATGCTCCGTGATTTCTATCTTGAAATTCTTGATGATTTTATCTCTTTTTTTTTTTTTTTTTGAGACAGAGTCTGGCTGTGTTGCCCGAGCTAGAGTGCTGTGGCATCAGCCTAGCTCACAGCAACCTCAAACTTCTGGGCTCAAGCAATCCTCCTGCCTCAGCCTCCCGAGTGGCTGGGACTACAGGCATGTGCCACCATGCCCGGCTAATTTTTTATATATATATATATATATATATATATATATTTTTTTTTTTTTTTAGTTGTCCAGATAGTTTCTTTCTATTTTTAGTAGAGACGAGGTCTTGCTCTTGCTCAGGCTGGAGTGATTTTATCTTTGACTCTGTGTTTTATAAGTGAAGTCTGCTGGGACACTGGAGTATGCATGAGGCAGAGAGAATTAGGGGGTTTGCCTAATATTGCAGTCTTTGTCTCCTGGCCTCCACGATGGGTACTCTACTGCCTGCTCTGCCATACCCTGCTGCTTCAGCCCCCACAGGCCTCCCAGTCTCTGCCCTCCTTCCCCATTGACTGCCATCACTCTCTGCCTCCATTTAGGACCTGGGTAAGAGTGTGGAAAGAAAGGGTCACGGTTGACCCACAGCATCTTGAGGTGGGGCATGCAGGCAGCTGTCCTGCCCAGGGCACCTGGTGGGTGACTGCGCAGGAGCAAGCTTCTTGCCTACCTCCCATCCAGGTAGGAGGCTGCAATACCCATCCAGACTGGGTTGGGGCAGTGGGCCTACAGGAATGGGCATTGCCTGGCTCAACTTCCGCACTTCTGGATTAAGCACAGCCCATCAGGCCAGTGGCTGGCATGTGGAAAAACCTGGTACTTGACGGGCCACTTGTGCCTCAAGTCATGGGGCAAGACCCTCAGGGACCTTCAAAGTCTGTGCTCTGAGAGTATCACTGTGCCTGATAGAGCAAGACCTTAATTAAGGAGACGAAAACACCAATCAGGTCGAGAGAGAGAGAGAGAGAGAGAGAGAGAGGGAGACCTGGAAGAAAGGGAAAACCTTCATATTTTAGTATCTTCAGTGGCATGTTTTCTGGTTTTTTGAACAAGAGGACCCATATTTTCATTTTCACTGGACCCTGCAAAGTAAGTGAGCATCCTGCCTGCAAGGCTTACTTTCTTTCACAGAGGGCTTCTGCAATGGGCACTTTTACTAGGCATTATCACTGAGAAGTCACAGGATCAATCAATAATGATTATTAAACTATGTGACTATAGACCCTAATTGTAAACATCATATATGAATTTTAAAATACATGACTCTAATTTAAAAAACTCAAACTAGCTTAGTATTTCTAAGATTACCATTCTCTTCAATCTATGTAGTGGAAATCAAGTACTACCTCCTCCTTCCTGAATTCTCAAGTCTTACTCATTAGTGCTTTGGACAAAAGAATGAACACTGAAAACTGACAACAACAACAAAAATAATACATCAAAAGTTTCCTGTGGGAGGTTTTCTCTTACTTCCTATGGCCAAGCTACATAGGTGTGCTTTTATCTAAGGAACGATTCTGTTATTTAAATGTTTGAAATACTATGTATGTTGATATAATAATGTAAATTACAGTTAAGTTATAATTTTTCACTCACAATTTGGATCAGTATTTTCCACTACAAATATTACGGAAGCTGCTGGCGTGTGGCTGTTTATCAGGCTGCTATGGATTTATAACAGAAGTGAGAAAGGCAGTGGAGAGGGCCATGGGAGTCAGTAGTCAGGGAGTAAGTAATAAAATTGAACTCATTAGCATTAGACCAGGTCACAAGTTATTGCCAATTATTTAAATTATGAAGAATGAAAGATCAAGCCTGATAAAAGCACACAAAAATAAAATCAACAGTACCACACAGTCTACAAATTATACACATTTTAAATTTGGACAACAATTTGGTTTCTTCATTTCAATATTATCAATTGAACCATTTCATCTTAGAAATGATTTGCTCGTTTATATTTTCTGATTGATTAATGTCCCCAGGGTCCTGCCAAATTTGAATCTGCTACCCGCAAAATTCCCCACAACAAGACTTGCCACTGGTTCAAAAGTGTGCTGAATGAAAGAAGGCAAGTCCAGATTCCAGCTGAGCAGTCGGGAAGCATCATCATGGGTTGAATAGAAAATCAGGAGTTGAATGCACAGTTTCAGAAAACAGATTTAAAAAAAAAAAAGCCAAGATAGTTAAAAATTCTAACAAACCAAAAGCACTGTTGTGATACAGTACTAATGATATTTGTGGCTAGATCCTATGTCATAGTCCATAATCTTATAATTTTCTGTTTCTTTTAATGGCAACAGGTTAATAGCCACAAGGAAAATCATGCACACCAAAATCAAAAGGAACTTATTGGCATAAAGCATCTTGGCATTGGACTAGATTTACACATGCTGACATGTCAAAAGCCTTGAAACAGAAACTTCAGAACCTCCTCATGAATGCTGAAGGCAGCTCATTGACTTCATACTACCCCAAAAGTACATCTTTCCAGGGATGGCATTCAACAAAATCAACAAAACTGGCAAACAAAGCCTGAATAGGTACTTGGCAGTGAAAGTCTTAAAGCAGAACAAAATATAAGTCAGCTTCCACAGCTGCCAAGTTCCAGATAAGAATCTAAAACTTTAAATACAAAAGAGGGAGTAACACACATTTTGAATAGCAATTTTGACTGATGGGGCAGTGTGAACATTGAGCAATAGCTCCTGTTCCTGTACCATGATCACAAACTCCCCTGGCCTGGCTTCTCAGGCTGGGCAAGAGAGCAAAGGGAACATGATTTCATTCCATCTGGTACTTGGCACTTATCTTCTTTTTGCTTTATCTTGCAGTGCGAATCTGCTCATGCCCTTGTGTCCTCTCCAACTTTTCTTCCTAGCTATGCTGTTTCTTAAGAGCACAGATTCTGCATAGTATGTCACACTTAGTACCAGGCATTGGGGGACAGTTAAGAAGGGTATGTTAAATGTTCAGTTCTTCTGTTAAATAACCTCAATTGATTGCTTAGTACTTCCCTCAGGGTATAAATGTTTCAGCGAGTCCAAATTTTGCCAGAGGACTTAAAAAATTCTACAGTTTTACTATTCCTTACCAACTATTCCTTCGCTTAGCAACTGAAAGAGACTTTCATTCCTTTTATCTTTTTTTTTGGCCTGACTATAGCACAAGGGTGCTGGAGTGTATGCCTGCATCAGCGGGTTACCACTTCAGTACAATTCAAGCAAAACAATCTGAAAAAGTGCCAAACTATTTTGGGACTGGGCAGACAATAGTGACCCTTCATGATTCCATGAATAATGTAAACAGGGAACATATTGCTGAGGTCAAAGAAAAGGAAAAAAAAATTAAAAGTAATTGCCTAGAGAGAAAAAAGGGGTGTAAGATTTTAGGAGGGAAAACAGCATTCAAAATGGAGATTATAATGTTTACACGTTAAGTTTATAGTTTTAGTTTTTCCAATGGCAAGACATATTAATTATAATTAATTTTCTCAAAAGTTTCTGCAGTCATAGAACCATAGTGAGGTTTTGTGCCTAACTTTTCCCTCTGCTTTCTCTGGTGATGTGGTAGTCAAGATAACTTTACTTCATCAAAACTACATCAGAACTTTTAACAAAAAACAAACTTTTACTTTTAAAGGCCATTCTAGTGATTGTGTAGTGGTGTCTCATTATGATTTTTTCCCAATATTTTATTGTGAAAAATTTCAAACATATAAAAAGTTGAATTTTTTTTAGAGAATACACATATACACATCACCTAGATTGTAAAATTAATCTTTTTCTATACTTTATCACCTTTCTAAACATCTGTTCATCCACCAATCTATCTAAATTTTGGTAAATTTCAAAGTAAGTTGTAGACATCAGTACACTTTACCCCAACCACTTTGGGATACATACCATTAATTAGAATTCAATATTTGTCCATGATTCTTTTTTAAATAACAGGTTTATTGACATATAATTCACATACCATACAATTCACCCTTACAGTTCTTTTCTTACATCAAAACTTTTAGTGCCAAAAACACAGAACATTTTTTCCCTCTGTCATTATTGTATGTGCCAGAGAATACTTGTGCCTTTCAGATCTTCTGCTGATAAATGCATAAAGCTACAAGTTTCTGAAAAATCAAATTTTCAAATTTGGAAAAGACCATAAACCATTTCCCCAACCCAAATAAAATGAGAAATTTCATTACTAGAATAGTAGATAACATAATTATAAATCTCAACTTCAAATCTGAGTCATTAAGAAAAATGATGGTTCATCTATAATCATTCCATAAAAACTGTACCACTGGAAGACACGGGTCCAAATACTTTAAACTACCACAGTTTTATATCAGTTTGCAGGTGTAGATTGTATTTCCCATAGATAAATGTACAGCATCACCCATTGCACATACTCTTGCACACTGCAACCTTGCTGCTCTACCATTAAGTGGCAGGGTTTAATTCTTCTCCCCTTGAATCTGGATGGGCTTGTGACTGTTCCAATCAATACAGTATGGCAGATATGAAGGCTTTGTCACCTTTGAGATGGGTCATAAAAGGCAATGCAAATTCTACCTTGTTTACTAGGACACTTGCTTTTGGAGCCCTAAGCTGCCAGCTAAGCAGTTCAACCATCATGTAAGAAGAGGCCACCATGCTGTAAGGAAGTCCAGGCTACATGGAAAGGCTATGCACAGATGCTCCAGACACAGCCCCAGCTGAGGTCCCAGCTGATGGCCGGCATTAACCATTAGATATGTGAGCGAAGATGCTCCTAGTTGATTCCAACCTACAGCCATCAAATTTTCCAGCAGGTACCATGGAACAGCACATCCAAGGAGCATGACTGCTGTGCCCTATTCAAATTCCTGATCCACAGAAGCCTTGACTGTAATAAAATGATTGTTTTAGATCACTATGTTTTGGGGTGGTTTGATACACAGCAACCATAACCAGAATAGCCCTGCTCTACCCCTACTCTGCAAAACAAAGAAAAAGCACCAATTTTTTAAAAAGAAATATATAATTTTTCTTTGGTAGATGTATCTGCATATAGAAAATATCTTGGAAGATACCACTTCAGATGGTTAAGTTTTATATTAAGTAGAAATTTTTATAAAGCAGCGCTCTAAGAATTTCACGATATTTTTCAGTCAGTTCCAGCTACTGGTTGGATAGTAATGCTAGTTGCCCATATTAGGGAATAAATATAGACTTAACTAACATGTCCGAAAAAGGAATCTGAGTTGATTGTAAGCTCAATATGAGTCCATATGATGTGGTTATCAAGTGGTTATCAAAAAAGCTAATATATTCCCAGGTACATAACTAGAAGTACTATCTTAGTGCCATGGATTACTTTGGCTATGAACCCTTTTTCAAAGTAATGCTTTTAAATGTATAAAATAAAATACACTGGATCACAAAGGAAAGAAACTGAATTGAAATGTTATCAAATAATACACTCAGAAGTCCTCTATCAGTGCATTTTTATTAACCACTAAATAACAAGAATAGCAATGGGCCTAATATCTACCAAAGGAGATGAACACAAGTAATACTTTGAGATACCTGCAATAATTATAATTTTACATGAAAAAAATCTATGATTTCCATTGATAACAAAGTCATAGCTACTGCTAGTGCTATTGTTGTTTGTTGCCTATATTTTTAACTAAGAAAATGCTAAATTTCAGTGGGAGGATAGTGGAAATAAACATGTACATTTCTCTTCCACCCAAGTTCCTGGAACCCCTAAATTCTACCCAGAGACCTCTTCTTTTTAAATCTCTTCAATTCCTTCATTTATCTATGATTCCACAGGCTATGGCATTTGTGGCCTCATTCACTTGTTTTCTGTTTTGCTGCTGCCTAATTCACAAGTTGGGGAGAAAGTTTAAAATAAAAGATGCATGAGACGCTAGGTTTGGGCAATTTCTTATATTCAGAACTGTTCAATATCTTTTCATCAGTTGTTAAAATCTTAACCATGTTTCCAGGAACAGTTCAAGTTCTATTTTCTCTGGTAAGATGATATGAGCCATGATGATTTCTCCTTTCTCTGAATTCTTACTGCACTTAAAATCAGTGTACCCTCATTTTAGCACTTAATTAGTCTCTACTTCATCCACCATGAGTTTTGTTTCCTCTCCTAGCCAGGGAGGAGAGGATGTTTGCTATTTCGTATTACCCAAAGCACATTGCTAGGTACATTGCAGGCACTTGATATAGCCTTGCACAATGCTCACTGCTCATCCTTTTGATAATGTTGTTCAACTGTGCCAATCACCTATATTGCTGTGGGAAACTGAGACTGCATTTATTTTTTTACTATCACTGTCACCTACAATGGATCACTGATGATTGGCTACATAAGGTGTATCCTTGATAGTAATAAAAACACTTATGTGGCACTTTGCATATTCATTTAATTTTCTCATCAGCCTCATGATGAAGGTATTATATTTATCCGCATTTTATAAACGAGGAAACTGAGGCACCGACAAATTAGTAAAGAGATGGAATTTGTAAGCAGACATTCTTTTCCAGAGCCAACACATTTAACCACCAGACTGTACTGCTACTCATGATATTCATAAATAAAGAACTCCTTGTATATATCTGCAACTTTACATGAAATCACTGGTTTGGCAATTAGCTTTTCTTTTGCTGAACTCCTATATCCCTTGACTGTATAATCATTAACTTAGTGCTTGTACTGTTTGAGTTTTATTACAGTAATAGCAGCTATCATTTACTGAGTGCTTGCTATGTGCCAGATCCTGGGCTAAGTGACATGATGTATAGTTAATCTTTGTAATGACCCAATGAGGCAGGAAAGGAAATCTAGGCTCACATATAAGTTGTAAAAGATTAAGCAGTAAAAGAGCAAGGATTCTAACCCAAAGCTGTCTGACTCACAAATCCATGCTTTAAAACACTATGCTAAACTACTTCCCCATGTGTTTTTGCCTTATTTCTATAACAAGACTATAAATTCCTTGAAGGTCAGAATCATGTCTCATACTTGCTCATTGATTCCATAATACTTTGAATGCCTTGATCCTAATCAATACTGAAGAAATATTTATTAATTGATGGATAGATACAATTGACATTTCACAGAATTCAGCATGGTACAGTGTGAACACACTGGGGTCTCTCATTGGTGTTTTGAAGTTACCTAAACTCTTTCAGCTTCATCATCCTTATCATTAAAAGCAAAATATAACTAATTATAGGGGTGTTTAAAGATTAAAAAGCAGTAATATTTGTATTCATTATAGTGTCATCCATGTAGTAAGTAATCAAATAATGCTAGCTTCTTAGTCCCTTTGAAACACATTTTTTTTGGCCATGTCTACAGTGACTGATTATAGAATATAATTTTGTAAAAATACTTATATTTGGTTGTGCAATTGTTGTGACTTGTATTAGGTCCTTAAATATGAAATGTCTGATTTCAAATAAAAAGTTTAGTTAATTATATCTCCAACAAGAAGCAGTACAATTAATCAAAGTATGTGTCTAAACTATCAACACAGTTTTGCCATCTTAACAGTACCGTCTTTATGCCAGCAGCAAAGAAGCCTAGAAAGCGAGCGGCGATGAAATTGCGAAAGGTGTTTTCCATAGCCTGTTGAGAATCAAATATTTTTCCTTGCAAGAAGTGGTCCAAAGCCTGAAAGAAGTGGTAGTCAGGGGGTGCCAGGTTTGGTGAATAAGGTGGATGACACAGAGTTTCCAACTCCAGCCTCTGTAGTTTGAGAAGCATTGTTTGTGCGCCATGTGGTCCAGTGTTGTTTTGCAAGAGGATTGGCCTGTCTCTATTGACCAATCTTGGCGACTGAATCACAAGCATCGTCATCATTTCACCCAATTGGCTGGGGTAGACATCCACTATAATCGATTGACCAGGTTTCATAAAGCTGTAGTGGATAATACCAGAGCTGAACCACCAAACAGACACCATTAGCTTTTCTTTTGATGAATATTTGGTTTTGGACTGTGTTTGGGCACTTCATCCTTATCCAACCATTGTACCGAATGCTTGTGATTCTCAAGAAAAATCCATTTTTCATCACATATAACAATATGGTGTAGAAATGGTTCATCTATGTCTTGACAGCAAAGAAAGGCACGCTTCGAGACGATTTCTCTTTTGATGCTTGTTTAATTCATTTGGAACTCATCTATCCAGCTTCTTTACTTTGCTGATTTGTTTCCAATGGTCCAATATTGTTGGAATAGTAACATCAAACCTTGCTGCTAATTCACACATAGGTTGAGATGGATTCATTTCCACTACAGCTTTCAGTTCATCATTATCCACCTTGGTCTCAGGTCGCCCACATGGCTCATTTTCAAGATTAAAATCACCAGAAGGGAACTTCTGGAACCATCGATGTGATGTAGTATGCATTCATGAGGCACATCCTTCCAAAACACTTCACTGATATTTTGAGCTGTCCGCACATTGGTTTCACAGTGGTACTCATATTAAAAAATAACACGAATTTTTGACTTATCCTTGGCTTCATAAAAATTGCTCCAAAAAAAAATTTGAAAGATAACTGCAAGCCAAAAACCATGTGTTTGAAAGAATGAGGATGTACTTTCACATAAAAATAAAACAAGAAGTGTCAAAGTCAAAATGTCAAGAGGTACCAACTGTCAAACTTAGTACTTAAGGAAATCAGACATTTCATACTTAATGACCTAACAGTATTTATTCTGATTTCTCTTTTTTCTTTTTCTCAAATTCAGCTAAAATGATAAATATTAGCTTATTTTAAATCTGAGAGAGAATTTCCATCTGAGCCAGTGAGGTAGTTCTGTCTCTATGGTCTATCAGAGTAGTTACTGACAAGCAAATATGAAAGAAATGTGTGGTAGGTGTCCACATCATAATTCTTAGAACCTGTAATATGATACCTTATACGGCAAAGAAGAATTAAGGTTAAAGATTGAATTAAGGTGGCTAATCAGTTGACCTTAAAAGAGGGAGATTATCCTGGTTTGTTTGAGTGGGTCCAATGTAATCACAAGGGTCCTTAAAAGTGAAAGTGAGAGGAAGAACAGAGAACCAGAGCAATGGCATATAAGGACTCGGCCCAACATTGCTGGCTTTGAAGATGAAGGAAGAGGCCACGAGCCAAGAAATGCAGGCAGCCTCTAGAAGCTGGAAGAGGCAAGGAAATGGATTTTCCCCTAGAGCCTCCAGAAGGACACAGCCTTACTGAGCCCTTGATTTTAGCCCCTTAAGATTAATTTTGGACTTCTGTCCTTCAGAATGGAAAGAAAATAAATTTGCATTGTTTAAGTCACTAAATTTGAGGTAATTTGTCATAGGAGCAATAGGAAACTAACACAGTATGTAAATAATACCACAAATTTGGAATTGTGAAAAAATGACTATTTTAGCTTTAAACAACTTTCAGGTGACCATATGAATAACAACAGTGATATTTCTCTTGATTGTACTGGGTATAGAAGTCAAATAAAATGAAACAGAGTAAGCTTTATTATTACAGATTCATTACTGATGTTTATTTATTTGTCTGTCTACCTACCTATTTACAGAGACAGGGTCTCACTCTGTCACCCAGGCTGGAGTGCAGTGTCGTGATCATAGCTCACTGCAGCTTTGAACACCTGTGCTCAGGAGATCCTCCCACCTCAGGCTCCTGAGTAGCTGCGACTATAGGCGTGAACCACTGCGCTTGCCCACTAATAACAATTATTTTTAATTAGCTGGATTAGAGACAAAAATTTTTTCTTTGCAATTCATACTTTAGTCACCAGAAATGTTCTTCTATTTGTGAACATGATCAGAGAATTGTAAGGAAAAAATTTTAATTACAATAGGAGGGATTTTTGTTTGGACAAGGAGAAGATATTTTTGATTCTATCATTATAATGCCTAAAATACTATCTTGGCTAATTAGTACTAAAATGTATTGCCTGGGTCTCAAATCCCTACATCCACCAAACTTAACTATTTTTATATCCAAAATGAATCTTAGGATTAAATCATAAAATGCCAGTCTCTTCTATACCATCACAGACACTGTTCATCTCCAAGTCTCTTCTTGTAGCATCTACACTCTGCCTGGAATGTTCTTTCTCTTCTACTCTGTCCATTTAGTACAAACTGACCTTCATTCTCTAACAACATTTTAGTTTCTATTGCATATTTTTCTCTATTATTTGCATGGTATTCATTATTACTTCAGGTTTGTATGTTTTGTTTCCCTGTTAGCTCCCTGATGGTTGAAGATGGTTGATGGGTCCATAGGGGTTCATTATATTACTCCCTACTTTGGAATATGTCTGAATTTTCCATAATAAAAAGTTAAAAACAAACATAACAAACTAGAGGAGGGACGCTTCTATCTATAAAGCATTCTTTCAATTTCTAGGTTTTTTCTTCCATTGCACTGTAAGGTTGGTTGAGTTGGTTTGCCTCTAAAGTTATATCTCTTTTGGGTGAAGAAACATAACATACATGCTCAAAGGGTCATGGTCTTATTTGATATAATAGATGTCTAAAAATTAGCATATATTATTCAACATAAAACTTTCACTATTGCTCAGTAAAGAAAAGCACAAATCATTCAACTCACTGGTTAATTGTTTATATAATCATTTGTACTTTGACCTCTTTACTTCAATGTTATTGATACAGGATTCCTTGTTAGCATATTTCTGGCAAGAAATGATGGAGGCAGAAGGTTTTCATCAACATTTAATGAAGAAAAAGTTAGAATCAACAGTAAAACTTACTATTGCTAGTTTATACCATAAAGTATTAACAACACAAAATGTTAATTAATTTCTAATTCTCCATTCTATTATTTAGATTTCATGAAGGTTGATTGGACTTGATCCATCATTTTACGGAAAATTAATTATTTCAAATACATGCACCACTTTATGCAACCTGCCTGATTTGCATTGAGGAAAATTCAGCAGAAGTAATTGAGGCACGGCCGGGCGCGGTGGCTCACGCCTGTAATCCTAGCACTCTGGGAGGCCGAGGTGGGCGGATCGTTTGAGCTCAGGAGTTCGAGACCAGCCTGAGCAAGAGCGAGACCCCATCTCTACTAAAAATTGAAAGAAATTATATGGACAGCTAAAAATATATATAGAAAAAAAATTAGCCGGGCATGGTGGCGCATGCCTGTAGTCCCAGCTACTCGGGAGGCTGAGACAGGAGGATTGCTTGAGCTCAGGAGTTTGAGGTTGCTGTGAGCTAGGCTGATGCCACGGCACTCACTCTAGCCTGGGCAACAGAGTGAGACTCTGTCTCAAAAAAAAAAAAAAAAAAAAAAAAAAAAAAAAAAAAAGAAGTAATTGAGGCACAAGCAAATACTGGCACTGACTGAACTCAATTTTCATTCCAAATTTCTGCAAAATCCCAAGGCACAACAATATCAGATGCAAGGGGGAAAACAAACAAAAGCAATGTGAAAAGGGAACATGAAGAGAGAATATTACAAGAATCAGAGAACAAAGGGATTGCAAAACTATTTTAGTGCCATAGATGAGCAGTGAGGGCTTCATTCAGGCAAGGTGGAATAAGATATCATATGGCATCCTGACAATTGATGTCTTCATTTAAATGTAGGAATTTACATTCTAATTAGAAAGAATTTACATCTTAATCAGAGGCAGCTGTATTATCTTGTTACTGTTTTTTTCAAAGGTAATGAACTAAAGTACTGCTGTGCTTTTTCAACCAGAAACTAAATAGACAGCATCCAGTGTTATTTTATAGCTTACCTGCTGTAAGCTGTTATTAATATTTTCAAAGATTAAATTCAAACTAAAGTCTTTTAAAAATGAAAATTGTATTGGACATCACTAGAATGGTATGACAAAGACATTTAAAGTATTTAAACAAATCCTTTTCTAACTTGTATTTTAAATGTACTCATTTATTTATCAAGGTAATAGAAGCCTCTTATGATTTATTAATATAATATTGTTTTCATTTGGGAGGATGTAGAAAAGCTACTAAGGCAGATATGTATTACATTCCAGTGAAACCTGGTTGCTCTCAAACTTACATTTGGTTATAATAGATCATTTACTAAATACAAAACTTTACCTTATTTAGACCATTTAACTTAACACATATTCTTTTTTCTTTCTACAATGTTTAAGAAGGAAAGACAACATATGTGTAAAACAGAATATTTTGTTTGTATTTTATGCAATTTTGTTACTTCCATTTTAATAACATTTATAAATGTAATGCTTCAGAGACATACACAATTCTGGTAGTGTCCAGGATTGCCATAGCTAGTGAAATTAAAGGAAATAATGCATTGTAATTTGTACTGTTCTATTCTAGATTGTTCATAATGATGGCAACTAGACCTAGGTATTGGTAGTTGGTGTTATCTTTTCAAAATCAAGCCTATCATTCATATGAGAATCAGCATGAGCTCACTGACCCATGGGTTAGAAGAAATTGGGCTTGGCCTAAAAGAAATCAAGTAGAGGAAAATTACAAGTGTTAATAAAAATGTAAAATGCCACCTTTGTCCCAAGCACTATGCGTCTTTAGGTTATTGATACTTACTTTCATCAGCTGCATCATTAATATGGAGCTGTAGTATGGGCCAGTTGATAATTTGCAGTTTTATGATTTAATTCATTATGTAATATAATTTTTTTTAACTAAAGTGAAAGGAAGGAAAATAATACAAAGGCTTAGGCTATATCTATCAGTTTATTAAATAAATCACTAACTTGGTTAATTTGGTCAAAATATTTTTTAAAAAATTATAGTCTGCAGTAATTCTGAGGTATATATTTATCATCATTCTGATTTTCTGGATCTGTACATATAAAAGAAAAACAGATCATATACAGATGTGTTATATTTTTATTATTATAAAAATAATAACAGAATAATTTCAGGTAATTAAAAAGATGAAATTAATTTTAAGGTTGCATTTTCCTAACCTAGGCCACTCTGACGACAAAGGAGATAATTATTAGTTTATTGGTGCTCTTTCTTGTATTCCTACTAAAGACAATTTATAGAGGAAATGATTCAGATGGGCCTGACTGAATTACTGGCTCTGAAAGATGGCTTTATATTGCTGTCAGAAACCGTCAGCCCACTTTTGAAACGTTTATTTGTCTACGGCTCTTCTGTGTATGATTTGTTATGAGGGCACTAACATTTAGCACATAATACACACAGTGTCTTCATTTTCAAAAGTGTCCCAGATAACTTTTTGATTATCTCTAGGTTTTATGGAACCTGTTTGCTTTTCCATAAAGAATTTCTAAAAATAAAGTGCATTTAGTTTTTTATATTTACATATGGCTCAAGTGTAACATAATAGACTTTCAGTTAGCATATATCAGTGTTATGCCCACCATTATCAGTTTTCTACTTAGCCTCATGTTTACTATAACCATAAATATTCATATCCACTCTAAAAGAGCATAATATAATATATGATTCCTCTTGGTCTTTCTCTTGTTTCCCTTATCACTTTTGACTTGGATTGTCACAACTGTTTCCTAATTAGACTCCTTCCTCATAGTTACTTTCCCATGTAACTCCTCCTTCATGGAAGTGACAGTCTACTGTCATGGGTTCTAGTCTTCTCTATTAAATTGTAAGCTCTGTTAGTTACATGATATAGAAATGACAAGGACTCTAATACTGATTCTGTCACTCTCTGAGTCTTATTTTTCTCATGTGTAAAATGAGGAGTTGTGAAAAGTTTACGTCAATGGACTCTTTTCCCCTAAAATTCAATGACTCCATTCTTACTCATTGTGTCTATCGACTGTGTTTTAGTTACATCTATTAACATATCATTCTTCCCACAACAGCAACCAAAAGTGCATTCTCCTCTTCCTGTCCATCCAAATCCTGTTCCGTTTTCAAGATCCACTTCAAATCTATCCTCTCCACAATGCTGCTCTGATCATGCTCGCTAACAATAATTTCCTCCTTTCCTAATTCAAGGATTCAAATATTTATTGGTACCTACTGTGTATTAGGCACTACAGTAAGTACTGGGGATGCAAGGAATGAATAAAAAAAACATGGCCCCTGCAATAAAAGAGCTTACAATGTAGTGGGGAAGACAGATAAGAAGCTAGTAACAAACAAAGGTTGAAAATTGTGATAACTGCAAGGAAGGCAACAAATAGCTTGCAGAGGTAGCGACATGTACATTGTTGATATGGTATAATCAGAGAAGGCTCATTTCCCATAGCATTCTTGATATGTAGTAATAATTAATAATTTAATCTATTATTATCTTGAATTGGTATTTGACTTATCCTGGTTGTAAATCTTACTTCCCAAATTAGATTGCTGTAATAATGATAACTAAAACATAAACTGAGTACTTAAAATGTGCCAGTTATTACACAGGGTAATTCACGTATATTTTATCATTCAATCCTTAGAACAAAATAGATATTTTTATTATTATCTCATTTTACTCAAGATGAGGAAATGGGACTTAGAATTAGACTAAGATACTTTCTTAAAGTCAAATAATTACTAAGTGGCAGAGTTGGGACTAAAATCTAAGTCTGCAGATACTTAAGTGTGGTATATTAATTACCATGACAAACTCCTTCTTGGAGAGAGGGATCATATTTTATGGGTTTTAATATCATTCAGAGTAATAAACAGTTCTTTCCACAAACCAGGCACTTAACCTGATAATCAATAACTGAACAAGTAAATCTTGGGTCTTTCAATAGGCATTACACTTCCCTAGAAGCAGCCTTCCTATTGCTGTTCCTATTTAAAAGTATTTCGAATCTAGTTTCTAACACGATTTATTACCATCTTGCTCCCAACTGGCAACAAGTCATATACATATGCTTTCCTACTCATGACCTTTGGTTCTGGGTAACCCAGCAATTCTCCATTTTGAATTTTATATTATTTCACTCAAATGGTTCTGACTCAAATACTGAAAACATTCAATGACAGGATGTGTAGCTCAGAGAATTGTTACACAGTAGAAAATTTAATAAAGTCAATTATTCAAAGATCCTTCTGCATAAAGTTGGAGTTAGGTATCAGATATTTTAAAGACCAAAAGGATGTGCTGATAAAAGTCTATATTTTAATTCATCTGTAAAAGAAAACTGCGAGATATAAGCCACATTTTTATTTCAAACAAAGTTGTGAATGTTGATCATAACTTTTCCTTGCACACTTACTCAATTATTTACACTATCAGTAGAAACTTTAGGCATGAGTAATTCAAAAGAGCAGCTTAAAGTAAAAGATATATTTGATACAGAATGTGCTTCAGCATTCTTTTTATTATGGTTTTCTTAGGAAAAAATTAGAAGTTAGCTGGCTTCTGTAACTTACTTTATTGCTCAAATCTTCTTTTTCATTGCTGTGTAAAAACCAGCATCATCTCTTAGGACATTTGTACTGATGTACTAGTTGAAATCAGAAGTTAAAAAGCACTAGTTTATAAATTTGTTGGCTCTCACCTTTACTGGAACTCACTGATAACTTTTTGTCTTCCAGATCTGGCCAAATTATATTAAATAAGCATACTATTTAACTTATAAAAGGTCTTTAGTTAAGGGAATGAGGTGTTATTGCCCGTAAAAACTTACTTTTGATACAGATAATCTGAAATGTATATAATATACTTGCTAACATTTTAAAATCTAAATTTAAATATCAGAGTTATATTTCATGGGCTTATATGAAAACCATCTGAGATAAAATAGAACTCTTTGATGGCTTTGTTGTGGTTCAAGAACAGAGAAAGAAATTGCCCAGAGTATAAGACTAAGCATAAGGAACAGGAAAGGAATGGGTCAAAACACTTTTAAGATGAAAAAAATGAGAAATAAGAAAACAAATGGATGAATAAAAATAAAGAGAATATAGAAAATAGAAAAAACCCCAGAGTTATAGGTTTACTAGTCTACAATGCTGATAGAAATTCTTTAAAAATTGTAATTTGAGAGTGGAAACAATGATCTCAGGTAGGTATTGAATTCCCTAAAGGCATATAGACACCTATTCCCAGAAAACGACTAGAGACATACTCCACCTGGGAGCATATCCTGTCCATTCTCTATAATCTCTAGAAGCAGATTAAGATAAACTACAGTAAAAAGAAATAGATCTATACATGATCCACATTTATCTTAAATGCAAAGACAAGAGCTTAAGCAAGCACCATGCAAAATTTAAATATTTAAGTACTCCCAAACATTCAACAAACAGAACTTACAGCTAGTAAAATACTTTATAAAGCACATGGAAGAAGACTTTGCAATAAAACTAATAGCCTTAAATGGGTAAGATAGACTGTTAGGAAAAGAATCAATTAGAGAACACAGAAAATAAGAATATTACTATCAGAAAAAGTTCAGTTGAATAGTAGAGTGAACACAACTGAGTGAGGAATTAGTGAACTGGAAGACAGAGCAAGGGGATTCTCCTAGGATAACAATCAAAAGTGCAAAGAAAATAAAATATTAGAGAAAAGTTAAAAGATATGGACACTTGACCCAGAAAGCCCAACACTGCATTGCAGAAGAATAGCAGGGAGGAAACAATATGGATCTCAAAATGGGAATTTACTGTCTTAAAAGACTGAAGGAAAAATATCAGAAGCAGAAAAAATACCTGATTAAAAATTCTTCATAAGCTAGAAAATAGAAAGAAACATCTCTTATCTGATAAATGAGATCTACTGAATACCTAAAACAAATTTCTTTTTTTAATGGTAAGACAATACAAGAAATCACAATAGCATCACAGCAACAAAGATTGATGTCCAATTTCACCAATATATTTAATATTATATTGTAAGCCCTGCACAACGCAATTGGATAACAACAACAAAACATATCGGAAAGGAAGAGACAGTAGTCATTATTTGTAGACAATATGATCATCTCCCTATGAAATCCAAGAGACTCAACTGAGAATCTATTAGCGTTAATGAGATAACTCAATAAGGTGGCTAGATATAAAGCAAACATTTAAGCATCAATAAAAAAATGTAATAAAACAAAAAAAAAATGATCCTATTCACAATAGTTAGAAAAAACTAACAAAATATTTAGGAATAAATCTGGTACGAAATGTGCAAACACTACTCACTCCTTTCATTAATATTTACTGAATAGACAATGGGAATACAAAGGCAAAAAACAATGACAACTCATGATACCTGTCCTTATAGTGCTTAAAAAGTATATTAGGGTCAAAGACCTTAATCAAAGAATCACAACAGTAAACATAAAAATAAACTGGTAAGTACTATGAAGTCCATGGTGCTTTGAAGGTATGTAAGTGGAGAAACCTCTCCTTTTTAGTCAGAGAGATTGTAGAAGGTGTCCCTGTGGGAGAAATTACTCTGGGAACTGAAGGAAGAATTGTTTAGGTGGTGTGGGAGAGGGAATGTAAAAGACATTCCAGAAACACTCAATAGCAAAGGCCCTTTGGTAGAAGAGAACAATGATATTTTAAGGAATTGAAACAAACAAACAAAAAGAATATGTGGTAGGCTGTATAATGCCCCTGCCCATCCCCAAAGATGTGCATGTTCTAATCCCTGGAATCTGTGAACGTTACTTCACATGGCAAGAGGGACTTTTCAAATGTGATTAAGGATCCAGAATTGGGGAGACAGATTGTCCCGGGCCCAGTGTAATCACAAGAGTCCTTATAAGAGGAAGACAGGAGGGTAAAAGTCAGAGGAAAGGCCATGTGATGATGGAAGTGGAGGTTGGAGTGATGGGGCCATAAGCTAAAGAATGTTGGTAGTTTTTAGAACCGGAAAAGGCAAGAAATGGATTCTCCTGTAGAGCTTCCATAAGGAATCAGCCTTGGTGACACTTCGACTTTAGTCCAGTGAGACCGATTTTGGACTTCTGATTTCTAGAATTATAAGGTAATAAATTCATGTTATTTTAAGTCACTAAGTTTGTGGTCATTTGTTAAAGCAGCAATTGCAAACTAATATAAAATTAGTCATGCATTATTTGTATAATTTAAAGAAAAAAGAAAACACCCAACTATTCAAGTAGAATTGACCAATTCTTACCATGAAATTATATGAACATATGTGAATTATAGAAGACATTATAAAATAATATGCTGTTATAGAATAAAGAGAAGTAATGACACATAAATGTCAATAAATTTTCCATACTTATGACATAAAAGGATGAAATATTTTTTGTATATAAAAGTTCATTTTTAGTAGGTTATACCTGGCACAAAGAAGCCTTTGACTAGTTAATATTTTCAGTTGAATATTAAGGATATCAGACAATATTCTTACTAACATGAATTATAAGGTTTATTTCATATATGTACTTATATGAAATTATATATGGTATTCAATGTTATATATATGCATAGAAATACATCATGCTGAAAATTTAACATGTAGAACATGTTTAAACATCACAAAGATTAATACAGATTTCTTGCTGCTAGAGAAATTAATAGACATTTTGATAATGGTGGCCTATTTTTTCCTTGGAAAGAAAATTTAAAAATAAGACATGACCATCATTATCATTTATTAAGATAGGCAATAATAATTAGACTACAGTTGCAGAGAAATTTTAATCTTTGTAATTTTTTTTGAAGAAATTATTAAAATGTCAAAATAAAAAGATTTTGAACCTGTATGTTCAAGTTTGTACATTAACAGTTTTTAAATCTGTGTTTTTCTCAATCTAAAGTTCTTAATAAAGCAATTAAATATAAGTATATGGTGCTATGGTTTGAATGTGTCCCCCAAATTTCATGTGTTGGAAACTTAATCCCCAAATTCACATGTTGATGATATTTGGACATAGGGTCCTTGGGAGGTAATTAGGATTAGATAAGGTTATCAGGGTGGGGTCCAGGATAGGACTGGTGGTTTTATAAGAAGAGGAAGAGAGGCCTGAGCTGGTATGCTCTTGCCCTTCCTGCCATGTGGTGCTCTCCAGCACATTATGATGTAGCAAGTAGGCCAGCACCAAATGCTGGTGCCATGCTTTTGGACTTCCCAGCCTCCAAAACTGTGAGCCAAATAAACTTTTGTTCTTTATAAATTACCCAGTTTGTGGTATTCTATCATAGCAACAGAAAAGAGTTTAAGACATATGGTGACTCACAAAGTCATCAGAAAATAATCTTTAAGTCATAATACTATTATATATTAAACAATAATAGTGTTTTCTATAATCTAAATTAGAATTTGTTTCAAAAAATAAAGATAGGAGTTTTGTGCCTTCTGTTTGAACCAACCATGTACGGTTTAAAAAATTTTTTTTAAATTTCAGAATATTACGGGGATACAAATGTTTTAGTTACATGAATTGCTTTTGTACATTTTGAGTCAAAGTTGTAAGTGTGTCCATCACCCAGATAGTGTGCACAGTACTCGTTAGGAGTGAATTTACCCATTCCCTCCTCCACCCTCCCACCTGCTTGAATTCCATTGAATTTTACTAGCATATGTGCACATGAATGTTGATCAATTAGTTCCAATTTAATAGTGAGTACATGTGGTGTTTGTTTTCCCATTCTTGTGATATTTCACTTAGAAGGATGGTCTCCAGTTTCATTCAGGTTGTTATAAAAGGTATTAGTTCACAAATTTTCTTATATGGCTGAATAGTATTCCACAGTATACATATATCACATTTTATTAATCTACTCATGCATTGATGGACACTTGGGCTGCTTTCACATCTTTGTGAAACATTCAGTGCAAGTATCTTTTTTTATAAAATGGCTTTTTTTCCTTTGGGTAAATACCCAGTAGTGGGATTGCTGGATCAAGTGGTAGGTCTACTTTTAGCTCTTTGAGGTATATCCATGTATGGTTTTTTTAGTTTCTGTTTTTTCACTATCTCTATGTATGGTTTTTTAGTAGCTGTTTTTCTCTTTTCAAACGGATACACAATCCACAATATAAGAACAGGATCTGAAATAATAAGAAATAATTTGCCTTGATGCATTTGTGATAAGATGATTGCACTGCAAGCTAAATGTATTGTTTTTTTTTTTTTTTTAATACTCTTACTATTGTAAGCAGAACAAACGCACAGATGGCATGGGCCATAAAAATATAATTAAGCTTTACCATATTGTTACTCTCAGATCTCAGAAGTGTGCTGAAGCTTAAGTTAGTGTGCTGAATATATGAGTGCATATAACATTTTTGAATTTTAGATTTTTAGACATGTATATGAAAGCTGACATATGTTTCAAACTATTTCCATTTCCCTCCATGTTCCTGGCCTCCAGTTTCAAACAATTTGAGAATGATTTTAGCAGAAGACATATTAAGTAAAAGATAAAATACTTGGACTAATTCATTTTTTCAATCAGAAAATACTTTGATTACCTTAAAAAATATAATAATGTGAAATACTGGCACAGATTACCAACAGAGAAATCATAGGCTTGCTGTACGACAGCTTGATAACTACAACCAAGGCACAAGGTGCCTGGAGAGAAGAGATTGAGGAGACCTTGTTGTGCCTTGAAGTGAAGAGATTAAGGAGACAATCTGTTGATGTTTCTTTTGGTCTAGCTATTTCACATTTCAATAAAATAGTGACAATAACAGCAATCAGGTAACTGCCTCAAATCCTCTCACAAATGAAGCAAGATATATGAATTATGTTAATGCTCATACTATGAAGAACACTGGTTAACCTCTTTGATCAATTACAATTGTTTAAACTTAGCAGTCTCACAGTCTATATAAATAAAGAGGTTATCTGAATCTGAAAAGGTGTCATAGCTGTTTCAGGCTCTCTGGGAATAGCTGGGCAATAAAGGTTGTTGCACAGAAATACCAGTATGTTACATGCCTGTATTCTTTTCTGTGTTCCCCTTGCTTAGCAAGCTTGCTGACTGTACCACCAGTGCAAGGCCTAGGAGGCTGAAAGGGTCCTAGGAGATCAAACACAGAGTCACAGGATCCTCTCATGTGTCATGTTTAGTAAGGCAAGGAAACAAAGCAAACTAAAAGACTGCAGGCAGTGACTATAAGATGTAACCCATATATGCAGCCCCCAAAACACAACCAAAAATTGAAAGGAGCTTTGGTGGGTTAACTCATCTGCAATGTCTCATAAAAAATGCTAGCAGCTACAATTTCTTGAGGGCTATTTATGTATTTCACTGTTCTAAGTGCTTTATGTAAATAATATTCATTTTCCCAATAAAAATTTGAAGTAAATATTTTTATATTAACTACTCCCTCTAATATCCTTTTGATATAAACATTATTGTCCTTATTTTATACATAAGAAAGCGAAAGTTTAGAGGCGTTAAGTACCTCAGACAAAGTTACATAGCTAAAAAAAGCTGGAGTCAATTAAAAAAACATTCAGAAATTTTTTTATACCCAGTAGGTAACATATATTAAATGAATAAAGAGTGTATGTTAAAGTTAAAGATAAATGCTAGCTAATGTCTATGATAAGAAAGAATCATCTACATATGAAAAACTATGAAGAGATTTTAAATATACATGTAGTGGTAAAATGCCACTTAACCATTTTTAAATGTACAAGTCAGTGGCATTAAGTATATTCACGTTGTTGTGCAACCATCACTGCTATCCATCTCCAGAACTTTTTCATCATCCCATATTGAAACTCTATACTCATTAAACAATACGTCTCATTCCCCTCTCCCCCAATATACATTTTAATTCAAGTCTAACTATTTGTTTAATTAAAATCTCAAAATGTTAGTAGTGCTTAAAGCTTTTCTGTCTCAACGTGTAAACACATGCAATTACAGGAGACTAAAAAGTTCACTTTTGGAAAAACAACTATAACTTTATTTACTAAATAAATTTAGAAGGACAGACAGAAATATAATTCATCAATATATTATTTGCTTCCTATTGTGGCTAATAGCTGATGTTAAATTTTGGGGAAGAATTTTGTAAGGGAGAGGTCTATATATCTATCTCTAAAAACTAGAGATATATGTACTGAAAAATAAAGGTATACTGTCATGCTACTTACAATATAAAATGTTTTTTTCACTCATTTTTAAAAAAATGCTGTCTTTCTTTTTTTTTTTTTTTCTTCCCCTCCCCCCAAAATGCTGTCTTGATTGTTCAGCATTGAAAGTCTATCTCCTTTATATCAGGTAAAATAACAATTTATCAAGTCCTAATTTAGGATAAGAGATTGAAAATGTGTAAATTCAGAATCTACAAAGTCCTTAAGTCTATATAAGTCTTAAGTTAATAAAGTGAAAACACAGGAAAAAAAATAATTGCCTTGGCCATAATAGCAGAAAAAAGTTGTTTTGAAACCCAGGAGACAGAGCTATTTAGAAAAATTATGTGTAGGCCATAGTTTTTGATACACATTTAAAATAGGACGTTGAGGAGAAAGGAGTACCCCCTTACACTGCTGGTGGTAATATAAATTAGTGCAACTACTATGCAGAACGGTATGGAAGTTCCTCAAAAAACTAAAATAAGAACTACCATATGACCCAGCAATCCCACTACTGAGTATATATCCAAAGGAGGGGAATCAGTATATCAAAAGATATCTGCACTCCCATGTTTATTGCAGCACGAGCAAAGATTTGGAATCAACCTAAGTGTTCATCAATGAATGGATGGATGAAAAAATTATGGTACATATACACAATGGAATATTATATAGCAAAATTATATATTATATAATTACATAACAAAAAATAATGAAATCTTGCCATTTGCAACAACAAGGATGGAATGGGAGAACATTATGTTAAGTGAAACAAGCCATGCACAGAAAGACAAATCTCTTATGTTCTCACTCATATGTGGGAGATAAATGCTAAAAACAATTGATCTCATGGAGACAGCAAGTAGAATGATGGTTACCAAAGGCTGGAAAGGGTAGTGAGGAGTGGGGGATAAAGTGGGGATGGTTAATGGGTGCAAAAATGTAGTTAGAACGAACAATACTTGATAACACAATGAAGTGACTATAATCAACAATAAGTTAGGGTATACTTTAAAATAACTAAAAGAGTGGAATTGGAATGTTCCCAACACAAAGAAAATGATAAATGCCTGAGGTGATGGATACCCAAATTACCCTGATTTGATTAATTCACATTGTATGCCTGTATCAAAATATTGCATGTACCCTATAAGGATATGTAACTATTATGTACATACAATAAAAAGAAAAAAATAAAATAAAACAGGTCACTGAATATCTGTGCCCCAAGATAAATCAAATAACACAAGAAGTTAATTAAGGCAATGGTATGATTCCACTCATTCATAAAAAAATCTTACTTTAAATATGTTGATGCAAAACTATAACACTTCTTGGTTATTTCCAGAAAATCTTTTAAAAGGAATTAAAGAATAAAAGGATCCTAGCACTCTGGGAGGCCGAGGTGGGCGGATCGTTTGAGCTCAGGAGTTCGAGACCAGCCTGAGAAAGAG
Source organism: Eulemur rufifrons (assembly GCF_041146395.1). NCBI lineage: Eukaryota > Metazoa > Chordata > Mammalia > Primates > Lemuridae > Eulemur > Eulemur rufifrons. The sequence goes on along the minus strand of NC_090988.1, from coordinate 77,700,524 downwards.
CGAGACCCCATCTCTACTAAAAATAGAAAGAAATTATATGGACAGCTAAAAATATACATAGAAAAAATTAGCCGGGCATGGTGGTGCATGCCTGTAGTCCCAGCTACTCGGGAGGCTGAGACAGGAGGATCCCTTGAGCTCAGGAGTTTGAGGTTGCTGTGAGCTAGGCTGATGCCACGGCACTCACTCTAGCCTGGGCAACAGAGTGAGACTCTGTCTCAAAAAAAAAAAAAAAAAAAAAAAAAAAAAAAAAAAAAAAAAAAAAGAATAAAAGGAGATATGAGAACCTTACCAAAAACCTATTTAGGCAATGTGGCAGCTTAAAGAATAATATTCAGTCCTCAAAATTGACTTATCTATATTGGTTATATAACTGAAAATATTCAAGAATATTTTCTTTTCCCATAAGGGCATTGAAAAAAATGTAGAAAATCCTTAAATATATCCAAAATGGTATGAGGAAATACAGGATCCATAAAAGACCATTTTCTTATACAAAAGTTCAAGTCAATGGCTGTTTGAAACTTTAAAGACACAATAGGTATTATGGCTTTTCAAGTGATTGGTATATCAAATTAAAAAAAAAAGCAAGGATTGAAATTCAAGTCTATCCTGTAATCCGGTAAAGAGTAAGACAATCTTATAGGGTAAGGGAGGATGGGGCTGAGAGACAGGGAGGAGAGGAAGAAATCTGCTCACTTCACATTTATACTGTCATATACAACATAGGTAAGGAGAAAAAATGTTTTTTCTATATTTCTTTTAGATGCATTTGAAAATTGCGACATAGAAAATGCCCTCTTGGTGAATCTAATTATGTAGCTCTAAGGGATGTTTTGTAAATTTGACACTTTCCTGATTGAACTCCCAAAGGTCAGAATTTGAACACAAATGTCCCACTCTTGCCTTAGTGATATTTGCTCATCCAAGGACTACTGGGTTGAGAATCAAGAGACCTTGGGTCCGGACTTGGTTCTGTTGCTTCTCTGTGAGATTGGAAAATTTACTTATTTGAGCCTTGGATACTTTATACAGATCCACAATTCAAAAATCTCTGAAAATCTTAACTCATTTGGTGGCAAACCTGGCCTGAATGGACATAAAGCTATTTACAGTTTTTATTAGCCTAACTGACTGTGACTACTCATATGTAGAACTATTAATGTTTGATTATAAAGTATTTATTACCTTTTTAATAAACATTTTAGAATAACTTACTTTGAAATATTTGCAAAGAACAGAAAAAAGAATTCCCATAATCCTATCACCTAGATTCCCCAACTTTTAACATTTCACAGTTGTGCTCTCTCTTTCTTTCTTTAAATATAAATGCACTCCCCCAAACATGTACACACACCCATAATTAGCCTTTTCTAAACCATTCAAGAACAAGCAGATATGCTTCCTATCACCCCTAAATACTCCAGTGTGTATTTTGTAAGATAAGGACATTCTCCTACATAATCGCCATATAATCTTTCAAGTCAGAAAATAAACATTTATACAGCACTAGTATCAATCCACAGACCCCATTCAAACTTTGTCAACTGCCCCAGTGATGTCAGAACATTCATTCTCTTCTAATATTCTCAGTCTCTTCTGGTCTTTCATGTCAACAGTTTTTCAAAAATATAGGACTTGTATCTGAAGGCTAACTGTAAACCTAGATATATTTGATATTTCCTCATGATCAGGCTTTTTGGGCAGGGAGATCACTAATGTGATCTTCTGCTCTTCTTAGTTCTTCACATCAAGGTGATGTGCCACACACAATTGTGACACTTGTGATGTTGACCTTAATCATCTGGTCATGTTGTTAGTGGTTTCTCCACTGTAATGTTATCATTTTCCCCTTTGTAACTGATTGTAGTTAGTAAGGGAAATATTCTGAGATTATGTTAATATCCCTTTCCTCATTAAAACTCATCAAACTCACCAGCCAGCCTTAGTGTCCACTGAAAACTTCCATCTGAATTGAACTATGATTGATGAACTATCACTGTCAAATGATAATTTTCTATTTTCATTATTCCTTTGATGTTCATTAGTTGGTATTCTACTGTAAGGGAGAGGGTCTATCTATCCATCCACCCATCCATCTCTCTCAGTATGGACTCATGGATTTCCATTTTATTTAATGAAATATTTTCTATTATTCATTTTAATGCTCAAATTTCCCAGATTAGCAAGTGGGAGCCTCTTCAAGTTGGCTTTTCTCATGCTCCTATCGTTCTTTGAGTATCTCTTCACTTTCTGGCACAAATTCTAGTCTCATCGTATACCTTCTGTGCCCCAGTCCTAGAATCACCTATTTTGCTGAGAGGCTTCCCTCTCCACCCTCCCCTTTTTTAAAGTGGGGAAAGATACTTAGAAACCAATATCTGGGTACTTGGAATATTTCCTAGGGTTGTTACTGTTTCTAAGCATTCTAAAAGACAAGGCTAAGAAATACATGCATGCATATGGTACATAAACATACATACAGTCACCTCTATAACTATTTCTACATGTATCTGTGTGTGTGGGATGTGTAACCATGAGCATTTCAGTTCATTTGTTCTAGAATTACCGCTTTCAAATTTCAATGTTTTATAGTGCATCAGGCTTTGATGATTAAAATTTTATTCACTATATTACACACAACATGGTTGTATGTATTTTGATCGTAACCCCTTTTAGCCTTAGTTTTGTTAGGTTGAGAAGTACCTGCCTACGGCAATCACCTTCTCATTCTATTTCCATGATTGTATTACTAAAGAAGATTCTGTTGAGGTCAGAGAAACAGGTAGGAAGAAATAAAGAAAAAATATAATTAAAAATTTCCTGTGGTTATACCAATATAATCAGAAGCATATGCATAGAAAATGTATATGCTTTTTATTCATTTCTAATATAAAAGTATAAAAAGATGTGAACTAAACAAAGTGTTTGGAAAGATATTTTAATTACTTAAAATCCATTCAATATAGTTGAGAACAATAAATAACTTACAGAAAGATAAAGGGTTTATTTAAAACAGAACTTATATGACTACAATTTATCGGTTTAATACAAATATGTGTTTAAAGTTTCAACTTTAAGTATACTATGCATATTTTATACCAGATTAGACTAGCACACCACCCCCGCTACAGCTGGGAAGGTTAAACAACACTATGCAAATCTGATTTAGATATAACAGCTGTTCAAATGCCAGGGCGTACTTTACTTGAAAATGTGACCATTTAGTTCTGTTAAATATAAACTGCTGTTCTGGCTATATGCATTATTTTCCTTAAAAAATCCTTTAAAAAAAGCATTTTCTGATATGTGGTAGCATCACTACTGAAAGTCAATGGGTCTTTTATTTTAAATTTAGCTTTTTCTTTTTCAACTTTCTGAAAAAATGAATGGGACAATTCTCTTCTTCATCTCTTGCATCCCCTTCACCTCATCGGGTGCTCTTGCCAATATAAAAATGACTTAATATAATTAATCACTAGAAGAATGGTACTGCTTTCGAAGGGATTCTGCTTAATTGTATTTCAAGTCCTCATTTTTGACAGAAACAAGTTCAGACATTTTTATTTGTAGATAATAATTCCATCATGGCTACAAGGTACATGAGTTAAATTATGAGTTGTATATGTACTATTCTCAAGGATAAAACAAAGAATTAAATCCTAAAGTTCCAAGAATAACTATAAATACTTTATTTAAAAAAATGTCATTATCAAGACAAGTGTTGCATTTTCACACTCATGTATGGGACCTAAAAAAAAAAAAAAAAAAAACTGATCTCAAGGAGGTAGTGAGTGGAATGGTGGCCACTAGAGATAGGTAAGGGTGGTGGGAAGGGGTAATGAAGAGGTGTTGGTGATGGGGTAATTCTGTTGAATAGAAGGAAAAAGTTCTGGTGTTCAATAGTGCAATGGGGCAACTGTAGTTAACAACAGTTTATTATATTTCAGAATAGCTAGAAGTTTTCAAATGCTCCCCACATAAAACAACGATACATGTTTCAGGTGAATCATGTCCCAATTACCCTGATTTGATCATTGTATGTTATATGCTTGTACCAAAATATAACATGTACTCCATGAATATGTACAATTAGTATGTATCAATAAAAAAAAGTCATCATTTAAAGTCCATAGGATTATTTGTAAATGAAGGAGGTGCCCTATTATTCAATTTCTTGGAAGCTGGGAAAAAATAAAGATGATTTTTAAGAAATTATTTTTGAGAAAAGGCTCCTTAATCTGGTATCAAAAGAAAAACATGACTTTCATCTCCACTATAATTCAGAAACTGAGAAGAAATCTCTAATGCAGAGAAAACTTCCACAATGGTACCTGGAAGACAAAAGCTAGGCCACAAGAGGTATTATCATTCTACTGGAAAGGAAAACAAAGTCACAGGAAGTCAGTAGCTGCACCTCAACAAGAAAGCAGTTTAAGACTCACTCCATTCAGCACATTACATCCTTTGAGTGGTAGGTGGAATCTACTTCCCTCCCTTCCTTCCCTAGTAAACACAGGGCACTAGCTAAATGTCAGAAATTCTGCTAGGCTTCGGGGAATCAGTGAGGAACAAGACATTCGTGGTTTCTATTTATGGAACTGAGCATGTAGTAGGGGCTGATAGAAATAATTGCAATGAGTGTGGTTACTGCTGTGATAGAGAAAGTACAGGATGCTACCAGAGCACAAACGGAGATATTTAATATAGACTTGGTGTGGATAGATCAGAGAAACCCTGAAGGAGGCAGTGACATTTAAACTGTAGCCTGAAGGATACACAGAAGTTAACCTGACTGAGAAGACAGATAGGAGGTGGAGGACCAACCAGAGGCAACACCATGTGTGAACATGCCTTTGAGGAATTGAAAGAATTTTAAGTAGAGCCCAGGAAAACTCCTGTCCTGCTGACCAGTTCTTGCTCCTACTCTTCAGCAAAGCCAAAGTGGAGAACTGGTATCCATTATTCCATATTCTTCTAAAATGAGCAACGGGGCAAGAAATAAAGAGTCAATGTGTTGCGGTAGCTATGACTTTCCTGTGTCCTTGAAAATGGAAAATAGATGACCTATGTATTTCTGCACAAAGATTAGGTCAATTGAGAAATTGTTCTTTATAAATTGTTTTCAAAATTCATTATTTACAGTAGTAGGGCAACTGGAAGTAGGGAAAAGTTTCCACCAATGGAAGTACTATAATTTTTTTAGATTCTAGATCGTTGCACTTACTGACCATGTTAACTTAGACTGGTTACATTGTATCTTTAGATTTTAGATCCCTCACCATTAACATGAAGGACTTGAAAAGATGGTCTGTACTTTTCTCTCCCACTCTAGTATTTGGCTATATCAAAAGTAAATATAACTATCAGGATCATAGTACCAAAAGCCTGCTCCAGAGAGCCCTGGATTCCTTCAAGTTACTTTAGAAACTTTCCAATTCAAGCAGAGCAGCTCTAGTATTGTTAGATTTCTTTATTGGGCTTCTGACTAAGAGTTGTATAAAGAAAGGGTTCCATAGCTCAAAAATTGGAAAACCACTTTTTGTTTTACTGCCCTGTCACACAGAACTCCAACACTTACATGCTTACTTAAAACATGAGGCAATTCTATCAGCCTGAATAAGGCTAGATCTATGAGTTCTTTAATGATGTTTCAATACCACGAGAAAAGATATTTATTATTCAGTGAGTGGCTGATTAAGGGATATCATCAATTCTATCAAAATAATCAGCTTTGTGTCATCTCAAGAAATCTAATTAGGAAAAATGGTACAATAAATATTATCTTCCTAGTTCAAAATTGTTATTATAAACATGTGCTTACTGTCTTAAATTCAGAAATAAAAAAAAACCTTCAGTCACTAGGTATGTCCTTTGGCTAAACAAGTGGAAATACATGTACTATTTTATTTGGTAAGGTTAAAAAAAAAAAAACACTGACAGTTAGTAAGGCAATCCTAAATTTACTAGGGACTCTTTTTTTTAAGCTTGAAGATAAAATTGAGCCTTTATAAATGAGAAAATGATGTACTAAAAGCAAGACACTAAATCAATTTTAAACACCAAACACAATTTATGTCTGACTTTAAAACTCATCCACAAAACATTAATCTACACAAAGGCCAGAAGCTGAATGAAGCATAATTTGTGAAACTGATACCTTTCATCACAACCTCTAACTGAAAAGGTCATTAGATATATTATATCTAAGTGAGCAGCTTATCCCTGCTTCATTACTGATAATTAAGACAAGTAATATTTCCTTGACAGTAATGTGTCCGTTAACAGATATAGTCTAGTTTGCATAAAATAAGCATTAATTACCATAGTACTATCCCAGATTTAAAAAAAAAATTAAGTACCTGTGTAACATGGGTTCATCATTTTTTTCCCTTAATTTCCTTAAAGAATTAACAGGCTCAGAAAAACATAATGTACATATTAAGAAATTCATCTTTAGTCATGTTTGAAATTCATAAGGTACATAACAAAATAGGTATTTTGAAAAAGAGACCAATGAAAATTAAGGTACCTGTGACTGGGTATCATTTAAATTATCTGTACTAACTTGCCTTGTTGAGCTACATGAAATGCCAGAAGCAGCTATTCTTTAATGTGAAGATTTTTGAAGTCTTACTGCAGGAAATTTGGGGAGGTACCAAAAGGAATTTTGGAGTTTGAAAGAATTAAAATAATTTCTACAGTATCTGGCTGGAAACCAAGAATTAGCGAAAAGAGTCATAAAAGTATTCTAAAAAGGCCTCGATTAAGAAAGCACATGAGATTATATACTCAGTAAAGAAGACCTCAACTAGTACTAGTAATGACTAATATTTACTGTGTGTCAGGCACTATACCAAGTATTTACAGCATTTTCTCAGTTTATCCTCACAGCGATCTCATGATGCTAGTATTGTTACTGGCCCAATTTTATAGATGAGGAAAAGATGAAATAACTTACCTTTACTAATATAACTAGCAAGTGGTGGTAGAGTCTGCACTCTTAACTACTTTATTACACATCCTTGCCAACAGATTTAGTTGTTTCAAGTGTTCCCTTTATTAGAATAGCCAACCACATAACATTTCTTAAGTATCTATTTGCGCAAAGAACTGGAAGTTAACAGGGTATTTGTTCAGTAGCCTGTGAGGAAACTGACACTTGCAAAGAAGTGAGAAAGGGGCAGAAGTAGTAGTTTATGGCCTGAAATTTTTAACCAGGTGGCCTTACAAAATAGGATTTTATCAGGACACCTTTGAGTATATGGTTCATCTTTGCAAAAACTGAGCAAAAAGCCAGGCAAGGCACTTAACCTCTCTGCACCTCAGTTCTTTAATTGGCAAAATAATAATAGACCTAAACTTAGAGTTGTTGTGATGATTAAATGAGTTAACACAAGGAAAGTGTTTAGAATAGTGTCTTGCCAATACTCAGGATTATTGTATCTTAGAGCACATTCAGATATCATCAAAGAAGGGGTATACCAATCAACTACTGAGATTTTTCAAACTACACTTGCTCCTTATCACCCAGATCCTGAAACACATTCCTGGAGAATCCATGTTAAGCCACTAGTGCAAGTGTGTCATATTGCTCAGGTGTGCTGGGGTGGAAAAAAGGTTGATAACTATTCAGTAGGACATTACACATTCTCACCTGTTAAAATCAGTTAGCTGGGGGTCAAGTGCAGGGTGTGTATGGAGGGTGAGTAGTGTGAAAAACTCTTCTCCCCAAATTAATGTTCTAGAAGCAGTGTGGGTGGAGGAGGTATGCTTTAGTGGTATACAAAGTAAGAGTTATAAAACAAAAGTGTATTTGAATTCTGGTTCTAGTACTTACCGGCCATGTAGCATTCATAAAGTTACTCAAGCTCTTTGGGCTCTCCCTTACATTTACATGAAGATAAATGAAATTGGACATATAAAGCAAATGATGGATTAAAAGGGACAGTGAGGTCAAGTAACTTTCCCAGCTTACACAAATGCATTACACAACTAGTTAGTGGAAGAGTCTTCTGCTCTGTGCCATGAGGAAAGCAAAACAAATGTTAAATATACATACTCAGGTGATGAGTATATATCTAAATGTATAGCCATATAGAGATATAAATATGTCTATGAGGATAGATAGAATGGTGGATAGTTTCTAGAATGATTGGCATTAGCAAGATAAGCATAGGAAGGGTTTCAATAAAATAAAATGATTTAGCTGAGCAAAATAACAATAGTATTCTCCTATAGCTGTGCTTCAGTTTGAAAACAGATGCACTAAAGATTACTTTGAAAATTGATTCCTTCTGTAAAGTCCCCTGTGATTTAAGTGCCTTACACATGTTAGTACTTATTATTGTCTATATTATCTTAGGTAAATAATTTCCTATGATCTTAGGAAAATCATTGTATCATTAATATGGCTTTCCTATTTTCAAACAAAGTTATTACCAGATAAGAATTTTACTGTTTTCGGCCAAATGGAAGAATTTCAGAGCCAATATTTTCTTTAAAGAAATCAAAAAGATCAAAATAGAATGAGGGTAGGAAGCTACGAGAGTTAGGCTTTCTTATTGACTCCAACTTTGTAATCTATTCAGTATAAGAGGATATAGGTTAAATTGGGAAAATCGTGTCTCATATATGAAGTTCTAATTTGATTTAGTGCCATAGAAGCTCATATTTTAATACAAATAAGCCATGACGATATTACGATAAAAAATGTATATTTTCTTTTTAGGAAAAAGAAGGAGTATTTGATTGGTCAATGAGCAAACATTATCTGAGTGTCTGTTGCATGTCCTATCTCTCAAAGCTGAGGCAGATGGACTGGACTGGTGCAGAGGTCTCTTTTAATTTGCCACATCTAGAGAGGGAAGAAAACAGCTATGTCCCAGATATTGGCAATTTAGCCAGTAGAGTGAGGTGGAAACAGATGGGCTTATGAGTCAGCTACTCCTCTGACTGAATCTTGGCTTTGCTACCCATTAGGCATTTGATCTCATATAAGGCACTCTCTCTGAGCCTCAGGTCTCTCACATAAAAAAATCAGCTAATAATATTTATTTTGCAGGCCTTGTTTTGAGGATTAAATGAGATAATGCATGCGAAAACACATGGTATTTTCTTTTCCTTCCTTTATGAGAGGATCATTATTTTTGTCCCATTTGACAAGGACCACAAATATTTCCTTGGTATACGGAACAGTGTAGAGAGCAGAATTATTGTCTACGAATCAGCAGTTCTCCAGCTTTCCATGGGCAGAACAACGCTTCTTTGTCTATCTGAAAAACCACTACTACCACCATAACAACCCATCAGGCCTTCTGCCATGCCTTTGAAAAATATTAACTTATTTAGATCGTACAGCAACCCTATGAAGAAGGTGCTAGTATCTATTAGGTTGGTGCAAAAGTAATTGCGGTTTTAGACTGTGAATTTTAAATCATTATAACTAGGCTCAGACACATCTTTATTAAGCAAAATGGGAACCATTACAATCAACACATTTTTGCCAATGAGAAATAAGTTTGTTTATTTCTGTAGTGTAAAAAATCCATGCTTCAAGATTCAATGAACTCTTGGAAAGCATTTTCTGCATCCTGCTGGTTGTGGAAGCGTTTTCTCTGCAAAATGTTGTCGAGATGTTTGAAGAACTGGTAGTTGGTTGGCGCGAGGTCAGGTTGAATATGGCAGATGAGGCCACAGCTCAATTTGTTCAACTTTTTTGAAGCATTAGTTGTGTAATGTGTGGTCAGGCATTGTCGTGGACAAGAACTGGGCCCTTTCTGTCGAGCAATGTTGGCTGCAGGCACTGCAATTTTTGGTGCATCTCACCGATTTGCTGAGCATACTTCTCAGACGTAATGGTTTTGCTGTAGTGGATCAGACCAGCAGCAGACCACCAAACAGTGACCATGACCTTTTTTTGGTGCAAGTTTGGCTTTGGGAAATGCTTTCGAGCTTCTTCTCAGTCCAACCACTGAGTTTGTGGTCACCAGTTATCGTATAAAATCCACTTTTCGTTGCATATCACAATCTGATTGAGAAATGGTTTGTTGTTGCATACAAGAATCCCACTTCAAAATGATGACTTTTTTTTTATTTTCGGTCAGCTCACGAGGCACCCACTTATCACTTTTTCTCCTTTCCAATTTGCTTCAAATGCCAAACGACTGTAGAATGGTCGACAACGAGGGCTTTGGCAACTTCTCGTGTAGTTGTAAGAGGATCAGCTTTGATGATTGCTCTCAGTTGGTGGTTGTCAACTTCCAATGGCCCGCTACTGTGCTCCTCATCTTCAAGGCTCTTGTCTCCTTTGCAAAAGTTCTTGAACCACCACTGCACCATATGTTCGTTAGCAGTTCCTGGGCTAAATGCATTGTTGATGTTGTGAGTTGTCCTTGCTGCTTTACGACCCATTTTGAACTCGAATAAGAGAATCGCTCAAATTTGTTTTTTGTCTAACATTATTTCTATAGTCTAAAAATCAGCAAGTTAATACATCATTAGCAAAAAAACATAAAGCAAGACATGAGCATTAAAATGATGTATAACATAACCACACTTATTTAAGAATGTATTCCAATATCAAATGGCAAATTTCAACAATGCTAAAACCACAATTACTTTTGCAGCAACCTAATCATTTAACAGGTGAGAAAACTAAAGCAAAGAGAAGTTATTTGCTGAGTTCATGCAACCAATAAGTGGTAGGGACAATTTTCACATTCAGGCCATTGAACTGCAGAGCCTAATTCTAAATTTCCATGCCATTCTACTTTATAGAGCACATAGAAAATAAGACAGGAAATTACTGGCTATAGACCTCCTATCACGGCAAAGAGCTGGGCGGGTTCTCCCATACACGTAACTTTTGAGTTTTCTTCCACCCTTCATTCTGACAAATGCCTCAACCAATGGCCTTCTGGATCCTTGACTGAATCCAAATTTTACAGAAAAATCCTTTTATAAAGGATGAAGTTTGGATTCGGTCGAGGGCCCGCACTTGGGGATCTGGAGGGCCACATGTGGCCTGAGGCCGCAGGTTCCCTACCCCTACATGATCATTCCAGTGTGTCGGCCACTATTTTCAAGTAAATTTGGGCTTACTAAAGCTAAAGGCATTCTCACAGAACAAGAAGGCTCTAATTAATAATACTTTCGCCAGTATACTAAATAGTCTGTGCCTAAAAGCTTCTCAAAGTATGAAAGCAAACCCCAAACAAGGTGCTTATATGCCACAAGGATTTGGTTTAACTCAGTGACAAAGTTAACAAAATGCCATAATTAGAGAAACCAGAAATATTAGTATGTATCTAATTTATTGCTCTCCCAATAATGATAAAAGCTGCAAACAGAAGTCCCCTGAATTTTTTTTCTCCAGTGCTCACAAATTTGCTCTCTTTTTATGTAGGCTCGAATTAATCTAACATGGATATAGAAGTTAGGTACTCATGATTTCCTGTCTCTAGGGACTTCTTTTTTTTTTTTTTATTTCATCTTGTTATGGGGGATACACAATTGCAGGTTACATACGTTGCTCCTGTACCGCCTTTCCCTCCAAGTCAGAGCTCCAGGCGTGTCTGTTCCCCAGGTCGTGCGCGTTGCACCCATCATGTAGGTATATATCCCCCCCGCCCCCCCCCGCCGAGTCAGCACCTTCAAGTGTTACCACTCCCCAAACGGTGCGCAATGCACTCATTGTGTAGGCATACCCCCATCCCCTCCCCCACCCCCCACCTCAGTCTGATATCCAATTGGTGTCGTTCCCAGATTTGTATTTAGGTGATGATCAGGGAAACCAATTTTCTGGTGAGTACATGTGATGCTTGTTTTTCCATTCTTGGGATACTTCACTTAATATAATGGGTTCCAATTCTCTCCAGGAGAACCATAGAGATGTCGTATCTTCATCATTCCTTATAGCTGAGTAATATTCCATGGTATACATATACCACAGCTTACTAATCCAATCATGTATTGATGGGCATTTGGGTTGTTTCCACATCTTTGCTATTGTGAATTGTGCTGCTATAAACATTCGGGTATATGTGTCTTTGTTACAGAATGACCTTTTTTCCTTTGGGTATATGCCCAATAATGGGATTGCTGGATCAAACGGCAGGTCTACTTGAATCTGTTTAAGATACCTCCATAATGCTTTCCACAGGGGTTGCACTAGTTTGCAGTCCCACCAGCAGTGTATGAGTGTTCCTGTCTCTCCACACCCACGCCAACATGTGTTGTTTTGGGTTTTTTTGATAAAGGCCATTCTCACTGGGGTTAAGTGATATCTCATTGTGGTTTTGATTTGCATTTCTCTGATGATTAGGGATGTTGAGCATTTTTTCATATGTTTGTTAGCCATTCTTATATCTTCTTTCGAGAAGTTTCTATTCATGTCATTTGCCCACTTTTTGATAGGGTTGCTTGATTTTTTCTTGCTGATTTTCCTGAGTTTCTAGGGACTTCTACATGTTCAAAGGGTTATTTATTGAGTGTATACTCTGCCTAACACTGTACTGTATATATTTTAAGGATTATACAAAGTGGTACCTTCTTATTCTATTTACTACATGAAATCTTTGACATTAATGAAACATGACACCATAACTATATTCTATTATGAAATTTCCTCTACTTCAATATACCTCGTAAGATTTAGTGGAGGTCAAAAAGATCTTAACAGTGGGAAGAAAGGATGCCTGAAAGGTTAGGTTTATCTTTAAGTTGTAGTTCAAATTCAACTACTTGGGTTATGACTTTCAAAGGTCAATTATTTTTAGCTAAATAAGTGGAAAACTGGTCCTGGTAAACAGGCATGTATCTCCTGGGGGTGAGGATGGAAGCGGGAAAAGGGAGAAACCACTGCATCGCATTACGGCAATGATACAATAATTTCACATTCATACATATAAACAGTATTAGCATAATACCATTCTTTGTAGGAAGGGATGTTAACATTTAGAGGGTTGTAATTATTTTAGGAATAATGAATTTCTATAAAGCATCTGTTTTTTCCAAAGTATTTTGGTTAAAGCCTGATTTGCGTGAAAACATAAATAACCTCTTGCTCCAGACTCAGAGCATCAGCAAGCCTTAACAGATGGCCTCATTTAAAAATCATTTGTTAAGATATCTCACATTTATCCAACACAGTGTCAACTTCTTCCTTTTATTCAATCATGGTTTTACATATTTCTGTCATAAATACTTTTTAATCTTGGTTACTCATGGAAATCATACAATTTAGTATTTATACTCAATTTGGTTTTGGGGCAATACTGATTCTTTCAAATTTACACCATTAATCAAAGTACTATAGATTGATTAATTATATAAAAAATACAAAGTTTAACATTAATTCATGAAAATGCAACTAAAACTAACATTTTAATCAAGGAACAAGAGGGAAAAACAAAATAATTCAAAAACTATCTAGCTTACATGTCCTTCTAGCTATTATTCTCTCTTTTCATTCATTCTCAAGAACCTGAAACAAAGAGTCAGTACTTGCTGTCTCTATTTTCTCAACCCCATTCACTTTTTATTTTTTATTTTTTGAGACAGGGTCTCACTTGTTGCCCAGGTTAGAGTGCAGTGGTGTTATCATAGCTCACTGAACCTCAAACTTCTGGGCTCAAGCGATCCTCTTGCCTCAGCCTCCCACGTAACTGGAACTACAGGTCTGCACCACCATGCCCAGCTAATTTTTCTATTTTTTGTAGAGACAGGGGCTTGTTCTTGCTCAGGCTGGTCTTAACCCCTCGCCTCAAGCAATCCTCCCATCTTGGCCTCCCAAAGTGCTTAGGGTTACAGGCATGGGCCACCACGCCTGGCCCCAATTCACTTTTAATACTTTCAAGGAAATTGCAAAAGCCATTTAGTCTTTAACCAACTATTAATTACATGTAATTAAGGTTCTGGACACCATATCCCTGAAACTTCTTGGTCAATGGTCACCTATGATCTTCATATTGCCAAATGCAATAGACTTCTCTATCCATGAGTCAATTGTTGACTTTCATTGCTCAATGCATTTGGCATAGTTTATTTTCCCTCAAAAATCTCTCCTCCCTCAATTTCCATGAGACCACGCCACAGAATTCTTTTGCCTTCTTTTCTTCTGAATCTAAATTATGTTTTCTGATCTTACTCTAATGACTCAATTACCAGCTGTATAACAATGATTCCCAAATCTATAGCTCTGGCTCATGTATCTCCCCTGAACAAATTCACACATCCAGATGTTCAGAGGTTATTTCCACCTTCATGTCCCATTCTACATGTCTCAAACTGCACCTTTTCCTATGGTCCCCATTTTAATGAAAGATACCCACCCCATCTAGTCACCCATCTCAGAAATTTGGGAGCCAGCTTAGACTCCCCCTTCTCTCTCACTAAGTGACTAATTTCAGTTGACTTGTGTCTCTTTTCTGTCAAGTTCCTTCCTTAGTTCAGGTCCTCAAGATAATGATGATGATCATCTGGCCTCTTACAACAGTTTGCTCACTGAACTCTTAGCCTCTAGTCTTGTCATTCTCCTCTAATCTATCTTTTCATGCTGTTGCTAGAGTGATATTTCTAAAACACAAATCTGATCAGTAATCCCTGAAAAAAAATACTTAAATGGCTCTTCATTACCCATGGGAGAGAATCCAAAATTGTTAGCTAGAAATAATGTTACGATGTGGCTCTTTCTTGGAGGCTTCCCTCCATTACTCATGTTTAATCTGTAGTCTTAGTGAGCTTGTCAGATGCTTGCATCTAGTTATAGTGAATATGTTTGTATTTAAGACAAGATTAGAAGCTATTCCATATTAAAAAAAAAACACAAGAAAATGAAAGGTCAGAAATATGGTACAGATAGACTTTAGAACAAAAACTAGTGTTAGGATAAATAGTGACAGACCAGACTTACTTGTTATTGATAGAGAAAGAAGATGACAACCTTAATTGAATTAGGACTAACATGGCAAGATAACTTAGAGATTACCGATATATAAAATATATATATTTTTTCACAAGTGAGCTTGGCCTTCATTTTTGATAAGTCATGGAGCCCAGAGGAAGGATTAGAAAAGGAAACTGTATTATAAGAGACTATAGAGAAGTTGTGTGGTAACTCCCTGAAAAATTAATTACAATATGTAATTTTTATAACAACATTACTAATGTGTTATAATCTAAAATATATAGAAAAGAAATATTTAAAAAATAAACTTTAATAAGGAAATTCATTAAAGTCCCCAGATTTCATGTGTCTTCACTCATTTATTAAATTTTGGATCCAAATCCGTTAAGTTTCAACTATTCTGTTAAAATTTGTAATTCACTGTTGTTGAATTAATTGCACTATTACATTGAAACCCATTTCAATTAATTATGTAACGAGAAATATGTCGTAGAAAAAATGTACAAGGTTAGTAAATTATTCAACAATTTTGAGATGTCTTTTTTCAATTAAACTTCCTTTGTTATTATGACCCTTCTTTTTTGGCATAATTTCTTATAAAAACTTCTCAATATTATGTCCTGAAGTATTAAAAGCAATTTATGCCTGTGTGTGTATATACCACTGAAATTCCATTTTATAGTCTGTTTAGTTAAAGATCAAAAGCAGGAATATCAACAGTACCCCAGAAGTACTCTTAGCTCCTTTCCAGATATTACCCACGAAGATAGTCTCCTGTGTTTGTTTCTAAAAATCTATTGTTTTGTGTTTCATATTAGATTGCAATCCATCTGGGATTGATTTTTGTTTATGGTGTGAAAAAGGAGGGGTTAAGATTCACCTTTATTTTTTTATATGAATACTAGGTTGATTGAGTACTATTTATTGAAAGGCCCAGTCTTTCCCATCTGCACTACAGTGTTATTTTTGTTGTAAGTCAATCATGTGATCATGTATGTGTAAGTCTGTTTCTGGATTCTTTTCTGTCCTCTTTGCTAATGATCTATTCTTACAGACCAATACATACTTGTATCAATACCACAAGTCTTGATATCAGGTAGCGTAAGTCCTCCAGCTTTGTTATGTGTAAAGACCTTTTTGGCTCTTTGTATCTCTGCTGGGATTTTGGTAGGGACTGCACTGAATATAAACATGAACTCTGGAAGAAGTAACTCACTGACTTATACTTGTAGTAGCTTTAGTCAGACTTTCAAAGTTATGCAGAATGTGGCAATTCTTTATTAGGTGGGACTGCCCAGAGCATTGTTGAATGCCAAATTAGCCCTAGCCTTGCCCATTAAATACTATTGACAATCACCTGATAACCAAAACCACGTTAATATTAAAGAACTGAAGTTCATCTAATAAGGTCTCTCTCCTATCCTTAACGTCTATGATTCTTGCTGTCCTTTCATTTAATAACCATTTACTTAGTATCTATTGTGTAAGCCACTGTGCTTATGAAATGGTGAATTGAGTTAAAGTCCTTAAATAGTGGTCTTTTCTACTTATTGATTTTGAAATTTATATCTAGGCTAGTTGAATTTACTTATAATACAGACTGGAAAAAATCTCCCTAATGATTAAATTATGAACTCTTTAAAATAAAAATAATTTTTTATTTTTGTATCTCCAGTGCCTCCTATAGCAGATTCTCAAATAGATATCTGGCAAATAATTTTAATATACTTTAAAATGACTTTAATTCATTTAACACATTAATCTTAAAATGTTCCTGGCCTTGGAACTCAACAAAAATGATGATGGACTCACTAAGGTAAATGTCATTGCTGTTTCATAAAATTTAGGAGATCTTGAGCCTGTTTTATCTGTCCTAGAGTAAAATTCATAATAATATACTCAATTTGCCAATTTGTAACTTTAACAGTATGGTAGTTTAACAAAGCTTTTACATTGTATTTTTTATTGGTTTGAAACCTCAGATACCTGAAGTGCTAGAAAAAAACAAGAAACTTGAAATTCATTTTTTAAAAGGTGTGTGAAAACAAAAAGTTGTAAGCTTTGCAATTTTTCCAAGCTTATATAGGACCATAAAAGCTCATGAAGGGTTACAGAGCAAAAATCTCAATGGTTACTTACAAGATATGGCATAGAAAGATAGCATACATTTGTGGGTAAAATAAGCTGCTCTAAAAATATTTTACATGGCTAATATTATATTAATGAAATAGGATACAAAGAATGCTGTCTAGCTTGGGCTTTGTGGGGAAGAGAGAAAAGATAAAGAAATATAAATCTATACATTTATATGAATATAAATAAAATATTTAGTTAGTACCAAATATATTCATTCAGTGAAATATTTTGGCACTATGGCTAAAACAGAGGCATAGAATATAAGTTCTTGACCAAATGTTAAAATAAGTAGAAAGTGATGAATACGTAAATGTTTTATTATCCAAATGTGTTTCAAGATGCAAGTCAAATATCTTCTTTCTGAAGCTGTCCCTGAACATAGTTTAACAACTGTCAAAATTAATTGCCTCATCATTAGTCTCTGTATAGAATTTCATATCTAATTCTATTTTTGTACCAAGCAATCTCTATTATAATTGCTTACATATCAGTTTTCCCTACTACACTATGAGGTCTTCATGGGTAGGGGTTGTGTTAATATATATTTGTATCCTCATGAAGGAATTGGAACATGGTAGGATCTCTTATAAATACTTAATCAAATTGAGCTAATACAGTATTATACAAAATGTACAAAAATGAGAGAACTGAACAATGAGTATCAAGGTGCTAACTTTACAAGCATAGGCTAGGCATGGTGGTTCGCACCTATAATCCCAGCGCTTTGGGATGCCAAGGCGGGAGAATCGCTTGAGGCCAAGAGTTTGAGACTAGCCTGGGCAATATAGTGAGATCCCCACTTCTACAAAAAATAAAATATTAGCTGGGCATGTGCGCTGGTAGTCTACCTCTTGGGAGGCTGAGGCGGGAGGATCGCTTGAGCCCAGGTGGTCACAGAGAACTATGATTGGGACTACTGTACTCCAGCCTGGGTGGCAGAGTGAGACTATGTCTCTAAGGAAAAAAAAAGTACAAATAACAAACAGAGAAATCAGAGCAACCAGAGGAAAAAAAAACAATGTAGGATGTAACTTTCAGGCCAGGCTTGGGGAATAGGTGAGATATGAGGTCAGATATGAATATGTGTGTAGGATCTCAGCAGGGACAAGGAAGGTAAGCATCCCAGAAATATGATCAAAGTAGGGTGACCACACTTACTGCTTCTGTACCTTTCTAACAGTAGCAGCTAGTGAGGAAGGCAAAAATGTAAACAAGCACTTGTGAGTTTTCTTAATGAGCCACTAATTTTATAACCCTGAGTAATCTACGATTCTTCTTCCTCTTTCATCCTTCAGATAGTATTGAGTATAGCCCTTCACTTATAATCTCTCTTATATTTGTTAATAGCTCTGCTGAAACTGTTGCATGGTTAGATGGGACCTTGACATTACAAAATCACTAAATCAACACCAGTGACTGCTTAGTTCCAGACTTCTTGTTCTGTTTGAAATATAAAGCCCCATTTATTAAAGCTCCTATCAGTCTTCTTTTACATGCACTTGAACCATTTCCTAACAACTGATGTATCTTCTATCCATGTTCTTCCAGTTTCATCACAAATGTTACTTTCCCCTTCAATCTTCTTATTTGCCTTCAAACAGATGTAGCATCTCTCTTTTATATAAGTCTCTTAGTACTTTGTGCTTCTTACTACACTTAGAATATTTTGCCCTGTATTGATTTTTGCACTTGTCTCATCTCTTTTATGATTGTATTTACTTCTCTGGTGTGAGAATGGTGCTTTATTCCTTTGCTCTATACACAGCAGGTGTCCAATTTTCTGAACTGATTTAGACTGAGTATACTTTACTGTGGTACTCATGTTTATAAACAATTCTATATGGTATGAATGATGCAAAACTGGTGTACCTAACAAACCGAACCCTGTTTCTGCTGCCCTTCCAGATACCCCAATTGCAGAATAGAACAAAGCATGCTTATATATGACTGCTGGATGAATTAAAAATGCTTTTCTTTGTTTAGTTTTAATATACATTCCAGGAGAAGAAAAGCCTGAAATCTTATTTTCAGGCCTGTTTCCAATTCCCCTCATGACACAAGGTCAAATTCAAAAAACAAAACAAAACAAAACAAAACTAAACCAAATATGTGAATGTGAATTTTTAAAAAAATAACCATCATGTTGGTTAACTTCAACTATTTCTAATGAGCCAGGATGTACTCACATTTACAATTTCCACCAAGAAAATTTAACCCCAGGTTAATAAAGGTATAATCGTGTTTTATTTTTTTTTACAAAATAGCTAATTAATACCTCAAAACTTGGAAACTTCTGAGCTCCTCAGGATAACTAAATTATATTTTAAATTGAGTATTTACAGTACCTAAAAAAGAACTTTATTTCAACATTATCACTTTGCATTAAAGAAAATAAATCTACCTTAGAGTTTTTCTTAACAATTTCATTACTAAACTTTGCAAAGCAGCTTTTCATGAGGTAGTTTCATCTATTGTGCAGCTTATGGAATACAACATTAGGATAACATTTTCTAACACTCAAGGGTAGTGAATTTAAATATTTTTTAGTTGTCCAACCCTTATTTCAAATGGTACATATACAATAAATAAAACAGATATGCTCTGGTCAAGCTTGGGTGAGTATGTTGAACTCACTTCTACCCAAAACCCAAACCAGCAATTCCAGAGGCTCCTCTGTGGAACCACTAGGGTCACAGCATTTTCCAAACCAATGCTCTAGGATACACAGGTTTTTAAAACTAATGATGCAAATATAGAAATATTATCATAAGTATCATTTTAGCAAAATGAGATTCTTGCCACTTTCAAGATATAATGTATTTATTATGCCTAACTCAATTCCTTCTGTATAATAAGGAGCTAACACTAATTTTCTTAGTGATGATGTTGCATAATAAAAAGTAACTTGGAGACTTCTGGTTTCCAGTCCTCCATGCAAAGAGCTTGGAAGTTATTACTCCTGACTCCACAACAAGTAAAAAGCTGAACAAACTGAAGATCAACCAATCTTAGATCCATCAGACAGTTGAGGTCACAGGGCAAACTCCTGCCCCCCTACCCTAAATTGTAGAGGTGACGGGTGGGTCCAGAGAATCACGACTTACCTGAGCAAAAACCTGGGAGCAAACATCTCCACAGGAATGAGTACCAGAAGAGTAGGAAAACCTAAACTGTAAATGACAAATCGCTAGAAACTCAGGGTGCATGTTAAAGAGTACAAAACCCCAAGGGAACCCAGTCTTAGGGATAGGAAGAATCAATATTGTCAAGATTTCAATTCTTTCCAACTTGAGCTATATATTCAATGCAATCCCAATAAACATCCCAGCAAGCCACTTTGTGTATATTGGCAAACTGATTCTAAAGTTTATATTGAAAGGCAAAGGACCCATAATAGCCAACACAATAGTGAAAGAGAAAAACAAAGTCATAGGACTGATACTACCTGTTATGGGCTGAATTGTGTTCCCTCCAAAATTCATATGTTAAAACCTTTATCCCCAGTACTTCAGAATGTAACCATATTTGGATATAAGGTTTTTAAATAGGTAATGAAAATGAGGTCTTTAAGGTGTGCCCTAATCCAATATGACTAGAGTTCTTATAAAAAGAAGAAATTTGGACACAGACGTGCTCACACAGAGGGAAGCCACAGGGAGAAACAGCCATCTATAAAGCCAAGGAGAGAGGCTTCAGAAGAAATCCACCCTGCTGATAATGTGACCTCAGACTTCTGACCTTTAGAATTGTAGAAAATAAAATCCCTATTGTTTAAGTCACCCAGTCTGTGGTATTTGTTATGGCAGCACTAGGAAACTAATACTCAGCCTGACTTCAAGACTTAATATAAAGCTACAGTAATCAAGACATTGCGGTACTGGTGAAGGAAAAGATGAGTAGATCTATGGCCCATACGCGTATAGTCAACTGAACTTTGATGAAAGACCAAAGACAATTCAATGGAGAAAAGGATAGTATTTTCAACAAATGGCACACGTGGAATATCCACATGTAGAACATCCATATACAAAAACATGAATCTAGACATAGATCTTACACCTTTCACAAAAACTTACTCAGAATGATCATAGACCCAAACATAAAACACAAAACTATGAAACCCTAGAAAATAACAGGAGAAAATTTAGGTGACCTTAGGTTTGGCAATGACTTTTTAGATACAACATCAAAACCATGCATGGTTCATGAAAGCAAAAAATTGATAACTTGGACTTCATTAAAATTAAAAACTTATGCTCTGAGAAAGATACCATTAAGATAATGAAAAGACAAGTCAAAGACCAGGAGAAAATCTATCCTCAACACCTATCTGATAAAGGACTGGTACACAAAATATACAAAGAACTCACAAAATTCAAAAATAAGAAAAAAAGCCTAATTAAAAAATGGACAAAAGACCTAAATAAACACTTCATTAAAGAAGACAGATAGACGGTAAATAAACACAGGAAAAGATGTTCTACATCATATGTACAGGGAATTGCAAATTAAAACAATAATGAGATACTACTACACACCCATTAGAATGGCTTAAATCCAAAATACTGATAACATCAAATGCTGGCAAGGATGTGGAAGAATGGGAACTCTTTCATTGCTGGTGTAAATGTAAAATGGTACAGCCAGTTTGGAAGTCAGTTTGGCAGTTTCTTACCATATGAGCCATCAACTGTGCTCCCTGGTATTTACCCAAATGAGTTAAAAACTTATGTCCACACAAAGCTTTATTCATAATTGTCAAAACTTGGGAAGCAACCAAGATGTCCTTCAGAAGGTGAATGGAGAAACAACTGTGGTACACCCATATAATGGAATATTATTTAGCATTAAAAAGAAATGGGTTACCAAGCCACAAAAAGACATGAAGGAATTTTAAATCCATATTGCTAAAGGAGAGAAACCAATCAGAAAAAGAAAGCTACATATTGTCTGATTCTAACTATATGACATTTTGAAACTGACAAAAAACTATTTATTGAGATAGTAAAAGATCAATGGTTGTTAGGGATGAGGGGGAGGAAAGAGAGAGAGAGGGATAAATAGGTAGACAATGGAATTTTTAGGATAGTTTCACTATTCCATATGATACTGTGATGATGAATACATGTCATACATTTGTCAAGATCCACAAAACGTCCAAAACAAAGAGTGAATCCTAGTGTAAACTATGGACTTTAGTTAAAAATAATATAATAATACTGGCTTATCAATTGTAACAAATGTATCACACTAATGTAAGATGTTAGTAATAGGGAAACTGCAGGGTGGGTGGATGGGGGGTATATGATAACTTTATATTCTTTCAATTTTTCTGTAAACCTAAAACTCTTCAAAAGAAGTCTATTAATTAAATAAAAAGTTTACATCAGTATTAAGTATTCAATTCCATTCCTTAAAGCACACTGGCATAAGCCAACAATCTATTTTTGTCGGTTATAATGCAAGTAGACATTTTCAATAAACTCCTATAGCCTCGAAAAAAAATTGAAGTATTTTCTAAATTTCAATGTACTACATAATATAAAGCGGAGATCTTAAAACTGGAAAATACATGTCTTTTGGGTTTTACAAAGGCCTTCCCATGGTTATGTGGGCATGGACAGTTTTAAAGGAATTCAACTTTGAGATCCTCAATTTCCATAGTTATTCTCTCCTAAAGTTGATTTACTTGAAAATGTACCTACAGTCTCCGGGTTCTCCTTTCCCACTTAACTGAACTTGACATAAGAAAGCATAGTTCTCATCCACCCTGGATCGTAGATAACTTTTTTTCCCATATGACATGGTACATTGCTCCTAAGGAAGAGTCCCATAATAAATACAGAACCAAAGACAAACTAAAGTGGGTTGTATCTTGTTTCTTAATAACCATGGGACAAACTTATGGCAATGAAAAAAATAAGGAGAAATTGTCCTAGAAACTGTTTATTCAAATTAAAAAATGAAGCTGGACTTTGTTCTCATCAATTTGACAATGATTGCCAATTAGACTACATTATGGACCTTTTCTACTAATTAAATGAGCTAAACCCATAACTTCATGGTTTTGATGAAAATATATTTAAAGTATGTATTTAATAGGTCAGAAATCATATCCTTTGTCAATATTTAAACTTACAATGAAAAATTTTATATGTCAACTTAAAAATGTTGGAGGTACATGGTTTTAAAAAGTTATTTTAGAGAGTGCTCAAATAAAAAAAACATATGAATATGATCCTTACCATCTCAGTCAACATTGCCTCACTTTTTATGCTTTTTCTTCTGTTTCCTTTATTCTTCTTGAACAAATTAATTCATGTTACTCAACACCCTACTTGTATGATTATTCCAATGCCTCCTAAATCTTCTTTAAGGATATATCCCATATCAGATTCTTTCTCTTTAATCTAAAAGCAGTATCACATTTTATCACTTGATATTATAAAGTTCCAAAGTTATAGCCCTGATAAACTGGTATTTAATACATAGTTACTTAAAAAAAAAAAGAGATAATATTAGGCAAACTAGTATTCAATTAATTTCACTGTTGATGCTGTGTAATTCTTTTAGTCAACTACTGTTTAATAAATATAAATAAGAATATTGATACTCAATAAAATTTGCTAAAGATGGCCATAACCCAAAAACTACCAAGAGGGCTTGACCTTTGGAGTCTCTTATGGGCTTGAATTGGAGCTTTACCATTCATTGGATATATGACCTTGGGCAGATGACTTAATCTCTCTAAGCCTCCTTATCTAACTGTGACGAGAAGCTGGGAGGATTAAATGAGTTAATACAGGTAATGTGCCTAGTAGAGTGTCTAACACACATTAAGTACCGAATAAATGAGAGCTATAAATGACATTATAACTAGTATTAGCTTCCAAATTCATTCATTTTTAAAATACAATGTAAATAGGGAAGGGGGGGAAACATGATGTGAGAGAAACTGAGACATACAAACTTAATTTAGGAATATTTACTGAGCACTTTATCATGTGTCAGACACTGTTCTAAACAGAACAGAATAGACAAAAATCCTTGTTCTTGTGAAGCCCACAGTATAGGAAGATGGAAAGTGAACATAATAAGAAAATTATATGGCACATTAAAAGGTGTTGAGTGCTATGGAAAAAAAGAAGCAGATTAAGAGTGACTGTGAATGGCAGAATGGGGATAAATTGCTACTTTGAAAAGGATGGTCAGGAAAATATATCATTAAGGTGATATATTAACAAATATTTGAAGGTATAGAGGAAGTTAGCTATGAAAAGATCTGAAAGAGTAACATTTCAGGCAAAGTGAATAGGCAGCAAAGGCCCCGAGGCTTAGTGTGTTCAAGAAAGGAGGCTAGTGCAGCTGAACTAGAGCAAATGGTGGGAGGGGAATAAAAGATAAGATTAGAGAGCTAAGGCAGCCAGGTCACGTAGGGTCTTGGTGGTCACCAAAGGACTTCTGAGTGAGATGGAGAATCAATGGAGAGTTCTGAGCAGAGAAATGACATGACCTGTCTTATGTTTTAAAAGAATCATACTCCTGCCTGCTGTATGAGAACAGACTGAAAGAGGTCAGGGTTAAAAGCAGAGATCTAGTTAGGAGGCTATTACAATATTCTAGGCAAAGCATGATGATGGCTTGGACTGAGTGGTAGCATTGGAGGTGGTAAAAACTGTTTTAATTATTAATATGAATATATTTTAAAGCAGAGTCAACAGAATTTTTTGTCAGATTGTATGTTGGATAAATAGTAATTGTTTCTTTGTACTTAAGGAAGGAAAAAAATCTTCCGATAAACACCTGAAAAAGATAGTTTAACTATGGAGTTTTTAGAGGGGAGGAACTTCTTTCATAACTTCCACAGTATAAGTACCTAAGAGGTGAAGTGAGAAAAGAAACCATGTATATAGTGTTTGCATTTCCCATAGTGCCTACATCATAACTTCAGTATTGTATACGCTTAACAAATATATATTTTAAATGATTAAATGCATGAATCATTATATCACACTAGCTTCTCATGATCCCAGGGGGCAAGAACTCTGCTCAGTCACAATCTCTTCTTCTCCCTGCCCTTACTCTGCACTTTTATTTGTCAGTGATGATTTTTCCTGTGTGCAAAGAACTTATATGCTCAGGAAACCAGATGAATTGCCTTTCTGTAGTATTAGCAATAAAATAGGAAACAGAGGGTTACAGCAGTTACTGCCACACCGTGTACAAGTACACCTAGCATACTTTACAATCCATGTGCTTTTTTTTTAACTAGGTACTAGAAACCTCAATTAATAAAGACATTGTTACCTCTATTATATAAAGAGGAAACATTCACCCTCGTGATGTTTAATATAGCCAGAATGTTAATACAATTCATAAATGTAAATTTTCCTGGAATTTCTGTTTCTGAATAAATCATGTTTAATTTTATGAAAGTCTCCAGGTTTGAGAGAAAAACCATGCCCTTGCATTTTTCAAACAGGCCTTACACGAAGACCCCAGTGCTGTAGGGAACAAGGTTTTTCCTCCATTTACTTCCAATCCTAAAATGTACAACTGGTAAAATGAAGAAAAATGGTTGGCAGGTCAAGCTAAAATGGTAACTCATATTAACAGTTTTATAAATGAGACTTTCCTTTCCATATCAGCTGTTTTGGCATAGCTTTCCAAATACACTTATAATACAGACTTCTATTCAAATTAGAAGAAATACATGTTTCTTCATTTTCTACCTTTCATTTAAAAAAATGTGTCAACTGAAGACATGGTGATGACTGGTAGTATCACACTTAAAGGTTTTCCTATTAAGATGCCAAGAGCATGCAAGCAATTAAACACAGCAACTCAGAAGCAATTTTTTCCCATATTTAGTTAGTAAAGACTGTGTCTTCAATGCTCTGATGTAATCCTTTCTTAAACAGAATGTTCTATAATGTTTACAATGTTTAAAATGCTCAGAAAGGGTTACCAAATAATATTCTATTATCAAATGCTTTATTAAATAAAAATTTCAAGAGGTTCTATGTAGATATTATTCAATTGTACACTTCTTTTAAAAAACAATACCAATGACTTTAATTTCTCCAATGCAGTAAATAGACTGATGAATTCCCAATAGTATTATCCATGCATGATACAGCTAAACGTCATGATCTGGTTTGTTTTTATGGCCACACACTACATTTCTTGTGAACCACAGCAATCTTAATAAGTTATATTTTAATAAGCAAGGAATTATCTAATATGAGAGATATTTTGAATGAACATTTTTAAGTATTATAATGAATACCACCTCTAAGAAATACTTCTTCAGTTCTGTTAAATAGAGTAACTATGAGCTAATTGGTATTTCATTAGATGAATTATCAAAAGAATCAAGAAGTGAATATTAGCACATCATATTGTATAGAAGAAATTCCAAATATATTTGGCATGTTTAAACATATATTAACAGGTATTTCCTTTTAAATAATTTATATCTATAACATATAAAATTTTGATAATTAAAACTGTTGAGTTTATAATGGATGATTGATAATGGGATTAGAATTTATGTACCAAAAATATGGCAACTGAGATCTCATCAAAAACTACTGTCATACCTTGATAGTTTTATTAATTTCTGGGTTTTACACTTCCATACTTAGCAAAATATCATCAGCTTACATGAAAACCATTTCAGTGAATTGTGTATATGATAGCTGTTTTACTGAATTATACTTTCAATTCACATATGCTCAATAAAAATCATACCTAAAGAGTTATACTATAGGTTTTTCACAATACTAGATAGAGTAAATACCATTTCTAACAAATGCCTTTACAACAAAATCCCCTTATAACAAAAGACTTCCAAGTCCCAAATGACTGCTTCTTTTTTTAAAAAAGCAATAATTGATATAGCTTCAATTATCCAATAATTGATACAAAACATTATGAATAGTTCCTTAGAAACTTCTGCAACAGAGAAGTCTTTTATTGAATCATACAATAACAATCAGTATAGAGAACAGTCATGCTGGCTCCATTGTTATGAATTACTTAAAACTCACTCCAGAGGAGCAGACTGACGAAAGCCAGAGAATGTCCTTTCAGAGGGTATCTGGAGGTTTTCCTATTTCTATCAGAAATCAGGGTTGAAGTGTAGACAATTTAGTCATAAGCCTTGCTGCCTCACTCGCCCCCCATCCACCTTCTAAACTGTCCCCATAAAAACAAAAATGAATACTACGCAGCTAAAAGCCAGTTCCTGCTTAAAACAAAGTCTTGGTAGAAGTAACACAATGGTAATATTGTAGCAGACCTAGAGCTTGATGATCTATTTTAGCTGCTAGCAGCTAAACCTTAGGTCACAAGGCTACTTCAGAGGTTCACAGAATTCTGTAGGTAGCAAAGTCAGGCAAGAAAAGTGCTTTTCACAGTCAGTTCACAAATAAGTTTTGCTGCTTCTTTCTACCTTGAGATGCTGCAGCCATTACTCGCCAGAGAGCTCAATGTGCCATTTGAAAGGTTGTTGTGAGGATACAAGTTTTGGTATATATGTTTAGTTGTCTGCATTTAAATACTTGCATGTGTCTGTGACGGTTATTAGGTGCTAGGCTAAGCTAGGTTTTTCTTGTATGCCTTTCAGTCCACCCAGAAAAAAGTAGGAAAGTTGGAAAATATCTTTTTATAAAAACATAAAATCTGGCCGGGCGCGGTGGCTCACGCCTGTAATCCTAGCACTCTGGGAGGCCGAGGCTGGCGGATCGCTGGAGGTCAGGAGTTCAAGACCAGCCTGAGCAAGAGCGAGTCCCCGTCTCTACTAAAAATAGAAAGAAATGATCTGGACAGCTAAAAATATATATATTAAAAAAAAATAAGCCGGGCATGGTGACGCATGCCTGTAGTCCCAGCTACTTGGGAGGCTGAGGCAGGAGGATTGCTTGAGCCCAGGAGTTAGAGGTTGCTGTGAGCTAGGCTGACGCCACGGCACTCTAGCCTGGGCAACACAGTGAGACTCTGTCTCAAGAAAAAAAAAAAAAAAAAAAAAAAAAGACATAAAATTTATGTCTTATTTATGTTTCCATTTAGTGAGCTATTATCTATTATATAATGTCTTAAATCTATGAAATCATGTGTAATGCATGTTTACTTTAAATGACTGATAATGTGTGAGGTTTTCTTTCAATGGTTTAACACGAAATGAATAATCACATATTTCCCATTGCAAATCTTAAATATTTTCTAATGGCATTAAACTAGTTAAATCATTTCTGTTCTCAACTTTGCATGTCAAATGAGCTACAAAATTCATCTTATAAGTTCTGTGCTCCAGTGTAAAGACACATTAACAGTTTTTTTTTTTGATCTAAAAAGCTTCCAAGTGGACAGTTGTGATTCAATGTGTAAATAAAGAAACCATTCAGCTAACTTTTATGGTTTTACGTTGAAAATTAGGCTGATGTGTAAGAAAATCAAGTCCCTTTACTTTCTGTTTGAAATCTTTAATTATAAGCATTATACAGTTGAAAGGCATCCTAAATTAGGTATTATCTTAGCCCTACCTTTATTTACTTTTACATAATTATCTTGATGAAAGATATAATTATAGCATTATACAAAATTACTAACCCATGTTTTTTAAAAAATGTTTCCTAAGTGATAAACACATTACATATGGATGAAGGCAATAAATCTCTAACTAAAATAGCTGAAAATAAAAAATAGGAACTGTAATTCCTATTTCTTGGTTAGGAAACAAAAACCTTATGGAAAAGAGTAAGTTGGGGGAATATTTTATGAATAAAATTTTAAGATATAATGATACTTTTCTAAATGATATAAAAATGGTTATTTTAATTTGTAATTTGGAGAAAAAAATCTGAGAAATATGATTTTTGACACCATGAGAAAAGCAAAAAGTTCTCTTTGCTTGAATTTTTCGCTTTGTATTATTGTGGAGTGTCATGGAGACAGAATCACAATGTGACATTTTTGTCCTCATCTTTGATGTCTGCAGCATAAAATTATTACTCTTAAAAGAGAAGAAGTCTCCTATTTGGCAAACAATGAGGCTTATTATGTAACAATTAGAAGGAAAAATCATCTTCCCTAAATAGCAGAGTGGCTCCAAATCCTCTAAAGGAATGGTAAAAGAAGATGGCAGGGATACAACATTTCACAAACTGAATTTTAAACAATGATTCAAATTATCATAAAATAATCATGTTTCACTCAAGTGATAAATATAAATGTCAATTGACTAGGAACAATGAATATGTAAGCCCATGGGATATTACTATCCAGTGTTATCAAGATGTTATCAACTTGGCACCTCCTCTCTATTTGAAGGGTACATTTTAAATGCTCAGTTGGTTTGGCCTTAATTAGTCATCCTGATAGGTATCTATACTGAATCTCTACCACATGGCTACAGAGGAAAAAGGAAGAGATAATAAAGAGCAGCTAAAAAAAAAATGCATTTAAATTTGATCAAAATTATTTGATAGGGTTTTAATGCATTAAGTAACAAACTCACCATTAAAAAGGTGAGTTTTACATAATCCAAAGATTTAGAAGGAAGTCAATGTATTTGTAGAGAAGGATAAGCAGAGTGGAGAAAAAGCTAGCAAAATCTTTACCAAGAAGAAAAGATTAAGTTAGGTGTTAAAGTATTTTTTTTTAAAAAATTCCACATTGATATGGAGGAGGATTCCAAGTAGGAGGTGTAAATCCTTCAAGACAAGAAATAGTTTGGTAATCAGGGAAAATTTAAACAGTTTAGTTTGAGCTTGGAGAATTGATTACTAATATTCTTCACCAAAGTGCCGACAACCCAGACCCATATGGAGAGCTAATTAAATAGTAGTCAGGTATTTACCACAATTCCACATATTATTAGTATTTTACTCATTCAACAAATATTTATGGAACACCTAATATATGCTGAATCCTGTGTTAGGTGCTGTGGAAAATGTGCATCTGTGAATAAGAAAAAGACAGTTTCTGCCACTAGCTTACAGTACGGTGAAGAGAGGTCAAGAAAACAGGAAATTAAAATAATGTTGTAAGTGCTATAACAGAGATAATTTACAAGGTACTCTATGAGCTCAGAAACAGGCCACCTAACCTAGTCTTGAAGAATCAGGAAAGACATTTTAGAGGTAGTGACATCTAAGTTGAGGACTAAATGAAGACTAAGATTGATCTAGCAGAAATACTTGGAGGAAAGGGGAGAGTATTTTTGGCATCTACAAAAGACCTGAAAAGTGATGGAAGAATGGGCCATTCTTGGGGGAACTCCAAATGAGAGTCAAGCTGCAAGTTCCAGACAGGAGGTGAGCCTAGAGAGGCAGCCAGAGGCCAAATCTTAATGACACAAATTTTAATAAAAAGCATTGGACCAGATCAAAAATTCACCTAAAAATACCTCTATGAATATTTACTAAATAAATTAATAAACATCTATGCTTGATCTCACTCTCACATAATTAGTCTTGAAACTTCAATTGACCCAGTATGTACATTATAGTAAAACAACAAATGGTTTCATCCCAGGTCAGGATATTAAAAATCTGACAGATTTCTTATATTTCCCTCTACAGGGCTCTTAAAGACACACATACACACACACACCCCTGCAAAGGAAATGTCACTCTGATATCTAAAACAAAGAAAGGAGAATTACAGTATCTTAGTGGGGAAGAACAATTCCTTCATGATGTGTAAAATAAACAAGTGACTAGAGTGTTGCCTATCATTTTATTGAAAATAGTCTGAAGAACACAATAATTTTGCCTTACATAATAGTGTTAAGGCATTTTTCAGGATAATTTTATATAAGTTACTAAAAGGCATGACCACTTTACTTTTTTGTTACATTTTTATAGGATTCATGGCATATTGTGCTTATGGATATAAATATGTTAAAAGTGTAAAGGTTATATTAAAACCTAAAACAAAAAGCATAATTATTTAAATATTACATAAAACATCACTTTCATTTGCTTGCTTTCTAAATTTAAAATAAACAAATTCTGCTTTCCAATTGAAGCAATTACTTTTTTGGATCATAACTATTCAATAATTACCATTTTTAAATTTTAGAATATTTACTGTAAAGCAATGTAATATCAACTCTTTTGATTAGAAAATAGATGCTTGTGGGAAAAATGGGCAATTTTATTTAAAAAAATGATGCAGATGCATCCTATAATAAAAAAGTACATTTAATGATCATATAATTAGATGGGAGGAGTAAGTGGGTATGATAAGATGAATGGATCAGATTTTACTGCCTAAATTAAAATTTAGCACAAAATTAAGGCTGCCTAGCATGAATCAGTATATAAATTAGAGACTTTTTTCCTTAAATTGCTTTTGGAATAAAGAATACACATAAACAGTTTACTAATTTACTTTGATAGTACTCCTTTTTCAGAAATACATGTTACTGGATTACATTATGCAGCTCAGTGGTAGAAGTTACATAGTTGAAATAAAAAAGTGTGGCAATATATAAAGAATTTATTTTGACAGTTTTCTTTAGGATACTTATTTTAGGTGACGTTACTGAAATCTTACATAGCTCACTGGTAATTATTATATTAGTTAAAATAAAAATAATGTAGAGATGGGTGTGGTAGCTTATGCCTGTAATCCCAGCAACCTGGCAGAAGGCAAGAGGATCTCTTGAAGCTAGGAGTTTGAGACCAGCCTGGGAAACACAGAGAGACCTCCCTGTCTAAAAAAATAAAAATATTAGCTGAGTGTGGTGGTGCATACCTGTAGTCCCAGCTACTAGGGAGGCTGAGGTGGGGAGGATCACCTGAGCCCAGGAATTCAAGGCTGCAGTGAGCTAGTGAGCTATGATCATACCACTGCACTTCAGCCTGGGCAACAGAGGGAGAACCCATCATAAAAAAAAAAAAAAAAAAAAAAAAAAGCAGAAAATAATAAAGTTAATGCAGATTTTTTATTTGTTAAAAATAACATATTGTATCTAAAAATATAAGAATATTTCAATCACTATATTAAGTAATCATCTCTGTGATATCAGGAAATTAATTTACATACATTTCAAAAATAAAGCTGATGGTTATTTGACATTAGATGCTTTACAAAAACTGTCCCTATGCTCACTTTGGTAGCACATATACTAAAATTGGAAAGAAAAACTTTGTGTAGAATGCATTAATGATTATACTACTGCTTCATAAGATTACAGAAAATACTGCTAGTACCAAAAGGAATCTTTCCAGGGGAATAATAATTAAAAGTAAAGGACAATTAGAAATAGCTTATTAAGTGCTTCATCTGATGACTTAACTTATGGGCCACACTTTTCAGGCCATCTAAACATGTTTAGGTAGAATCACATTTCAACAATCCAGGACAAATTAAAATAGATTCCATTTTATCATAAATTTATCTTTATGTGGTCTGTGAAAAACCATCTTAATATTCAAATGCCTTTGTATAAATCACCTCAATCTTTCCATTTCCAATTTAAGTACGTTACTCACTTGGTCCTCCACGCTGGTAGTAAAAACTAGCCTTACTATTAAACCCTGCATATACAATTCTTGAAACTTACTTCAGATTTCTCTTCTTCCAGGGTATCAATCATTAAGTCCTTTAATCTCTCTTTGTCTATCATCTCAAAATGTTTGATATTTTCTGATTCCAAATGGAAGACATTTTCACAAAAAGGATGTAAGGCAGTAAATAAGTATTTTTCTTAAGTAGCCATTTTTTTTTACACTTTACATAACAATGGTAACAATGGTAATTAAATCTATATAAGGAAACTTTATCAAAACAATTAAAATAATGTTTTCTGCTATATTATTCAATTTATTGTTTTCTTCAAATACATTTTAAAAAATCCTTAAAGACTTTAAAACTGATTTTGAAAAATATTTTCATGTTAGAATGAGAGAATTAAACTCTAGAAACATTTTTATAATATAAAAATTTACTGAGCTGTTTTAAGAACTGGAAAATTCTGGTGAGAGTCAAATACTAATAGGAAAACTTTGATATTTGACAATTGTGGCACATAAGTAATAGGACATTTTAGAAAGTATATTTTAAAAAATGACTTTACGGTTTTTAACCACATGGTGTAGCTAACATATAGGTAGTACATATAATGGCAGAAAATGTTTACCAGTTTTGTATAAAAAAGTTTTATAGTATAGAAGTAATACTATCTATTGAAAATTAGAAATATGACAGAGAGAGAGAGAGAGAGAGAGAGAGAGAAACCTTCTTTCTGTTATAGTCATAGTTTCAGTCTTGTGTTACGAATAAAAGGACACTCCCTAGCATATGGAGTAGTTGCCATGTCCTCCCAGGGATGGTCTGTAGCTATGTTCACCTCAGGCTCATCAAGAAGAGGTAAACTGTCAAGTACAATTTCAGTCATAGGGTGGTTTGGTTGAGACAGATTAGTGGTATGCAATCATGATAGATAGTTTATCCCAGCTCCAAACTGCCGCTTGGGAAATCTTGAACTCAAATGAACAGAGACTCAGTCATTATTAGTGTCAAAAAGGTATACAGAGACAAAATTTGGTTGGCAGCACGAAAGATGAATCAAGGCGAAAAAGTGGCCAATTGCATGTTCAAAATTGAAATTGAGAGGCATACTACAGTTTGGAAATACTTTAAATACCAGAAAAGTCATACATAATTAATTGTTCACTGATTAATATTTAAAATGTGTTTCTCTAAAGTAATGTATTTTTAGAGAGACCACATAAATTGCATGTATTTTCTTATTTCAAAATCTTTATTCTCAAGGCAATGCAGAGTAAAGAGTCCCCTTTTATATACAGGAATAAGACACCAAAATATTTTTTAAAAATGTATATAATTTTTAGCTGGATAGTCCAAGAAATAAGACTTTTTCAAAGGGAAAACTTAGTTTTGTGTAAATATTTTAATATTTTTAAATTGTTTTGCAGTTTGATGACTTAGGAAGAAATCAGGATATAATAAAAGCAGGAACTTAAAATGTGGAAGAACCTAATCTAAATAACTTTCCAAATATTTTCTAAACACTGGAAAATACATATTTATAAATTGTAAAATACATTATTCTATTAGCAAACACAAACTTTGGTATCTTTAAATCAGATTCCCCCCCCAACCAAATATTCACAAAAAGAAATGTCCTCAAGTGTCAATGCCTGAAGTGATACGCTCTGACAAATCTAACAGCTCTTTCTGTGTCATTCCTAATGCACTTGTCACTCAGTATTATCCATCCTCATTAATGACAATGGGAAAGTTTATCTTGGGAACACGTTTTAAATCATCTACTCTTTACAATGGGACCATGAAATCTCTTACAAAACATGAGGCGGGAACTACTCTGACAACAAAACCCCTTCCTGGCAGCTTTATTCTTAATTCCTGTTCAAGGAGTAATCTGTTTATTATAAAATCATACAGAACAATATATTAAACAGAATTTGAAACAAGAATAGCTAGTGTGATTTTCAAGCTTACAAGTATTTTTACAACATTTTTATTAGGCTGAAAACACTAAGTTGAGTCCTTTTTGTGTGGTTTCATGCAATCTTCTTTTCTATTCTACATTATAAACACTTATAAAAAGGAGTTTTGTTTTACCTAATTTTAAAATAATTTTCAAATGTCAAGGACAGTAGTATTTATATAATTAAAAATATAATAATTTGCATTAATTTAAATAAAAGCAATTACGAGTATAAATGCCTTCGTGTTTAAATTTCCTAACTAAAATGCCAAAATATTCCAACTATAGTCTCCTGTGGCTTAAAAACTATTTTACCAGAACCAACATTACTTTGAACAATATATTTACATTTTAAACTTTACTATGATCTTGTTTTCTTATCTAAGAAATTCCTAGAGTTTATAAAAAATAAAGTAAAAAACAAGCAAGGCTTCTTGATGCATAGTGCCCGCTTAAACGTACTGTTTTAATTTGACTCTCAATTATAGACACTGAATAGTATGGCTAATGAACAGCTAACCTTTTTTGTATACTTCTGCTGATAAGATCAATATATTTTTATGCTCAATATAGAAATATATCCTTATGCTTAATATTCAGTCATTACAAGTTTAATGCTACATTTTGATTAACTTACCGTATAGTAAAATAATTTTAAATAGATTATAATAAAAAACTGAAAAATATCACATGTAATTGTGATTTTGTCACTTTTAATCATCTGAAGTCATTTGTATACTCAAACGTGCTACAAATAAAAACACCGAATTTTAACATATGAACCTATAAAGCATTCTAACCTCAGAATTCAAAATTATTACTTTTCTATTTCTAATGAATGCTTTATTAAAAAGGAAACAGCAAAAGTTTGCTTTAAAGGGATGTTGTAAAAATTATATGGGCTTTATGCTAAAGGTTCCAAGCTAAATGTACAATAAACAACATAAAATGCTTAATTATAAAAGAAATAATCTAAGCAAAAATAAGAAAATATACATACAAATTATAATTGTTCCTCATATATTAGGTATTTATTGTAAATCTGTTAATATTACATAGAAAACAGCAATTTATGTGTGGCTTCAGAAAGCAGAATTAGTACTAATGGGTGAGAGGTTGCTTTAGCATTTGAAAGAATCTGGTAGAGACTGAAATGGGGTGCCTCTATGAAAGTGAGTTCCACATGATTACAGAGAGGCTGGATGAGAAAATATGTGCACACAATGAGAAGCTGGCTTTGAAGCACTTTAAGCTCCCTTCCAATTTTAACCTTTTATGAAATCTAGGTATTTTCTCAAAGAGACATTAATGCAGTCTGTTTGAAAAAAATCTAGGTATTTTCTCAGAGACTGCATAAATTTTACAAGAGTAAATTACACATCAAATGATTGTATGTATTATTTTTCACATAAAGTTTAAATTTAAGGCTATAAAACATATCCCCCAATTGACAATTCTCTCAGTAAGTTTTCTTTAAAGTATATAGCCCTCTAAAGTAGGAGTTTTTCTTTACAGCAAATTTTCTTTGTAAATGACCAGATAGAAAATATTTTTGGTCTTGTAGGCCGTAAGATTTCAACTTAGTGATGTACTGTGAAAACAGCCACAGGCAAAATGAATAGGAATGGCTCTGTTCCAATAAAGTTTATTTTAAAAAAATAGGGGGGCCAGATTTGGCCCACGGGCCACTAGTTTGCTAATGTCATGCTCTAATGCAACAGGGGCATAGTTGCTTTAGTATTGCCCTCTACTTGCCTGATTTTACATAGACCAAAGCATAAGCATCTTTCCAGTAAAATGATGGGAATGTTACAATAAATGAAGGCTAAAGAAAAGAAATGGCCCATATTTATGATACTATGAAGAGTAGATCACACTTCCAAAATATCTTTGCATGTACTCTTTATTTTTTGACTGAATTACATTTTAAGACAATAGCATATGTGAAGAAAATGCATTCAGTTATAAATCATACACTGTAAAGCTTTTCTTCTGAATATAATTGTCATTAATTTAAATTTCTAACTGAATCAGAATAGGTTACCAGGAGGAAATTCTTAAGAAGCCAAACTAAGAACCAGATGGCAATTTGTCAGCTTCATATGCACAAAAAGGTCCATGGGATGATTCTTCTATAATGATAGCCCTAAAGTATATCATTTTAGAAGTAATATTAGTTACTTACTGCTAATGTGTATTTAAATAAAAATTGCAGAATATCTAAAATGTTGTATTCAATTTGATCTTATATAAATATTTCATCTGTAACTCATGAATCTCACAAATCTTCTATAATTTTTTTCTGTTCAAAGCCAAGAAAATATATAGGCAATAAAATCAGCTATACTGATCAAAGACCAGGTATATTAACAGGCAACTACTGGGTCAAATGAGGTTACAAAGGACAGGTACTTTAAAGGAGGGAATTAAGGATTGATTCTTGTTTGCTATGGAGGACTTTTAGAAACCTAATCTAAATCTAATAGTTCATATAAGGAACCAGCCTGGAAACCCTTTATTGACATTTATGAATTTGGAAAATTTATTATCTAATCTTTTAAGATGAAGCATTCAAAGTAATTTTAAAATAGCAACAGAATGACAATAACTAAATCATGATTCAGATAGCATATCAATCATGTATTGTTACCTAAAAATTCCTCATTTCCTATCTGGTATTTTTGAGGAGTACCGTTCTACTTTATTTCAGCAGTAACAGTTCCTTATTAGCTGATATTTGTTGAAGGTTATTTTATTATGAAAAACCTTGTAAGTATAGTAAGCACCTATAGAAAACTGTATTAGCACTATTATGGTCTATTCCCTGTGGTCTGAAATAGTGAGATTTTTATGGTAAACAGCCTCTAATATGTTTTCAGCAGTGTTAAGAGGACATTGATTAGTTCATCCATTCATTCAATATTTGATGACCACCTACATGATCAGGCATTGAACTAGGAAAAAGGGATACAATGATGAATAAAATAGACCTAAGTTTATAGCACTTATGCCACTAAAAGAACCACATTTTCCCAAAGTTTGGTATTTTATAAAATGTATGATGCTTTCACTGTACTAAAGTATGGAAGGAAAAAAAAAACAAACAGGGCAGAGTGGATATTTAAGAGCTAAATAACAAGCAGGGAAGATTACTTGGATCAGAGCTATTCTTGGCTACTTATTTCATGATTGGTCTTAATGATTGGCCTTAGTATTTTTATAGACCAGTCAGTCCTACAGGCTTTTAAAGGGTAATTTATCTTTATTCATTTGGTTCTTGATTCAAATCATTGTTAAATTACTTTTGTTTAACCCAGAAGATCTGTTTGGCATTGACTAGAAATTTAATTTTTGGAAAGTACAAAGCAACCCCCACCAAAAAAATTAAGGGTGTGTATGTGGGATTGCTGTGTGGCTGAGGAAATTCAGAGGAAAGACTCTAGAAAGCGCTGAATAAATTTATTTCATTAAATAAATTTATTTCATTGTATTTTTGAAACTTGATATTTTGAGACTGAAAAATGACCTATACTTCATAAATATATGTAATATGTAAAATATAAGTATATTAAAAGGAATATTATTTTCATTCAGTATGGAATATCATTAGTTCATTCAGTACAGATATTACTAATACTTTACATATGGACCACCATTATTTCTTCCTAAGTATTGGAAGGGCTATGAAAGATAATTAAAAATAAATCACTATGAGTTTGATTCCTTTTTCATACTTATCCCTGACAAGTTTTGAACTTCAATACAGAAAAAATAGACTACATAAATCTTAACTATTCTGAAACATGCTTGTTTTATGATAAAGAATAATTCAGCAGTATCACTGTGCTGTGTTCTGCTAAACTTGGACACGATCCATATATTTAAAACAAACAAATAAATATGTATATATATATGAGCAGTTTTCCCTTAAAAGCTATAATTATATATTCTAATAATTTTCTGTATTTATGTAAAGAATATAGTGTTATCACATTTGGTTTTGCTCAACATTTTAGCAATTTGTAAAATATTAATAAGCTAGTTTGTGTTAGCCTTTTCCTTTGCCTACTGAATACAATATAAGTTGACCCATATATTTACAGGATCAACAAGGGCAATACATTTCATGCTATAGCACTGACCCTTTGCAAAGATCTTGTAAATGAGTAGCCTATTACAATACGTACAAGTGACCTATAATTGCACCAAGAGGCTTTTTGTTACGAGCTTTTTCAATGCTACACCATAGCTACAGTACAAATCAGTAAAATATTTCTTAGGTTACTGAATGGCAATGGCAGAAATATCAACGAAAAACACCCTGTATCAAAGTATGTAAATGAAGTTTGAGGCATTTAAGTCTACCATATAATATTACCTTTTAAATAACTATTGAGCAGAAAGATAAGATTTAAAAAAAATCACATAAGAATTAAATATTTAGAATATTCATAAGCAATTCATTAAAGATAAAAAAATTAATCAAACACAATTTTGGTGTAAATAGCCTTTAAAACGAAGACAGTTCTATCAAAATTGATATTAGCTTCATTTCATAATAGAAAATTTTAATTATAATAAAAGACACTTCTCTCTTTTTACTAAATGACTATACATTTTGAAGTTTTATTACTTTGAGATGTTCAGTGAAGAATCGTATACCTAAAAAATAATTCCCAAATACATTCCAAGTATTATACATATTAGGCAATGATACTTAAAATAATTTTTCAATAAAGCATGGGGTCAGATATTTCAACTGATTTACTCCAAAATTTCTCAATGAGTGCAATATATTTTTGACAGTCTTAAAAAAATTGAAACCAAATACTCAATTTCTTTAAACTCTGCATATTAGGTATCTTATTTCTGGAAGGCTCATGCCAAAATGATTTAGCTTGATTCTCTACAACAATGGTGGGTTGACTTGACAGCACCTGACAAAACAGTTCAGTGAACTTCACTATACCAGATACAAAGAACCTGAACTGGCTACTCCATAAAATGTCCACTGTGGCACTGACTTATGACAATGATAACTTTGTCAAAATTTTAACTTCTACTCAAATGAGAGAACTGCTTTATTAGTTTTGGGGCTAAAGGCATTTCCATTACAGCCTACTTTCTCTTTATTATTTTTTATGGTCCCCAATTGTACCTTTCAAAAACTAATAATTTATATTTAATATCATATTTTTAATGAGAAGCACAATTTATTCATATTACTAAAATTCAGGAAACTTTTTTGTAGTATTAATCAAAAAAGAGGAAAATATTTTGCAATCATAAGATTTATTGCTTAATTAAGACCGTATTCAAAGAACTTCTAACATTTACAAAAGAAAAAAGTACCTTTCAGTATGAATGAATCAAACCTTTATTAGAACCAGTTATGACAAAAGAGGAGGCAGAAATTAGGAATTTGAAAAATTGAATTGAGTAGACCCTTATTAACTTTTAAGTTGTATACACCTTAATTATCTCACAGGATAATTTTTGATGCTCCAAAGATAAAAATGTAAAATAACTTAGAAAAATATAAAATACAATATAAAAATATTTAGCTATGAGCAAATTAACATTTGCAAAAGTACCTGAACATAAAGCCTAAGTGAATACAATAATAACATACTATAATTAAATTTGGCATATCCTTGAACCAAATCAAAATAGTTGACTGGAACAAGGAAAACAACATTTCTTTGTACAGAATACTTTCCCTGCCTTATTTAGTATTTAGAAATCCTATCGAAGTGAATAGCGTTTTAGGGAATGGCTTTATAGTTTTTGCAAATTAATTTTTCCATAATAAAATACCTACCAGAAATCAGTAAAAAATAAGTAAAGAACAATATTACCACCCTAATATATTCACATACATATGAATCACATCATGTTATATAAGGGAGAGGGTGTGATTAATTCAGTCTAAATTTTATGATGTTATTTCATAAAAACAAAAGTAGAAATGCTCACTAGGGACAGTAAAATTTTTAACTAGAACGTTAAAAGAATATATATATATATTATATATCTATCTCACACATATACATATGTATTTTTTGAGAATTTTTTTTTTTTTAATCTATTTCTTACAGTAGATCCTTCAGGGCAGAGGCTTTCTGGCTTACATACTGAAGATGAGATAGCAGTACAGCTTCAGGCATGGCAGACAGTGTTTAAGGGCATAGGCTTTAGAATAAAACAGACTTGAATTTAAGTGTCATTTCTGCCAGTTATTAGATCTGTGACTTTGGGTGAGCTAAGCTGCTTTCTTTCTCTAAAAGAGAAAGAAAGTTTCCTCACTTGTAAAATGTAGATAATAATGCTGTATGGTAGCTCTAAGGTTTATGAAATAATGCATATAAGGCACGTGTAATAGTCCCAGGCTCCTGTTAAATACTTAATAAAACTTATTTTTAAATTAATAATAATTAACAGAGTTCCTGAAACATGTTAGCTTTCCAGTATAATTCTGCACTCGGTATCAGAAGATCCGAATTTCATCCTGGCTTTGACCACAGACTTAAGACTTTAAGAAGGCTATGCAACTCGTATTTTTTTATATATATTAAAAATGTGTGTAATTATACACAGGGTTCCTGTGAGTATTAAATAAAAATTAAATATGGTAATGTATGTGAAAGCACCCAACACAATGCTAGAACAAATGAGATACTAAATATATGTTTTTAAAGAAACTTAAAGTAGATATGAATTACTTTAAAAATAGTAGATTAACAATTTAAATATTTATGGAGTACCAGTTACATACACTCAGGATTTAGCTGCAGACAAGACATACTATGTCCCTACTCTTGAGGGTCTTACATTTTACTGGTGAGGATGAGAAAAGAAATAAATTAACCGGTGAATAACCATAGTAATATATAAGTATTACACTAAGAATTAAAATAGTATGTGATAGCAAGTAACTTAGCAAATACTTCAGATGGGCCAGTCAGACTTCTCTGGGGTAGAGATTGAGATAGTTAATTTAACTCATTAAAGGCCTTGAAAGAATTGATGGGATGAGCATTCTGAATATTTGCTGTGCAAAGGCACCGAGGCAGAAGAAAACCTGAAATGCTTGGGGTACAAAAGTATCCCCAAAGCTACCTATAACACAAAGCTTAAGGATACCATATATACTAAGCATTAGCGTTATAGGCACCTGGGAGGATATACTAATAAAATGTATCCTCTTATCTTCTAGGGACTTAAAAATACATTTAGGTGATAAAATAGAACAGCTGTGCTTTGCCACCATTTTTTGTTTTTTCTTCTCCTATCTTCCTTAGATACCATAAATGATACATTGTGGGGGGAAATATTTCAGAGAGTATTGTGTAAACTGGGCAAAACCACAGAACACATACATAAATGTATATGCAAAATTTAGGAAGAAGATGATCTTCAGGAAAAAGATCTTTTTCCCTTTACATCTTTAGACAATGCAGAGTCTGTATCATCCTGGTTTCAAAGCTGAGATAACTGCACCACAGGTACCATGGTATCTTTATGAGAGACTCATGGACTGAAGACTATTAGCAAAGTTCTCAATATTTGACTTTGCTTTGTGCAAACTATCCTGTTATTCAAACATATGCATTCCTTTAATTTCTTGAGTAAATGTAGTTACAAGTATAAAAAATAGTGCAATGTAAAATAGTAGACCCTAAGTTCAACTTATAAAATGAAGATTTTTATATAAAAATTATTCACAGTCAAGGTGCCATAAGATATTTTAACAATATTTCGCAAAGAAATAGGATTCATTTGATGTCATGAATTAGAAGTTTAATATCCTAGGCGTTGATGACCCTACAGAAACTTTAAGATATATAATAGCCAAACATGAATTTACTCTTCCTTGCCAAATGAAGCAATGATGTTCTGCCAGTCAAACTAACAGGAAGCATGTGAAATGAACACAAAAGCAAACAGGCCTTATGCTGCCTGAGGGAAAGTCAGCAAGATGGCAGTTTCAATCATTCGGAATAATACTAAAGCAGCCTTAGGCTTTTCTCAGAATGGAAACATGTCACTATAACTGCAATATTTCAACAAATCAGAATGCAGAGAAAAGAACACTTATGCAATCACATCCTGGAAGGGCACTTTACTCAACATTTAAGTGGAAAACAATTATAAAGAAATTTCAGAAAAATTGTCAGTGAACATAAATGACTCAGGGAAAAATGTTTTTTTCTTTCAAAGTGCTTAATAGATTTTTCAAAAGCTTACCACTTAGAAACAATTTCCTTTAACATTCTCCTTAAGGAATTATTAATGTAAAGACAAATTTATATGAAGTGGTTAAGTGAAAAGTTTGGTATTCAGGCTGCCAGTAAGAAATATTCATTTTTCCCCAATACGGTACTATTACTTTGGAAAGTTTGATCAAAGGGAATAAGCTTTCGCAACATTTATATAGGAAGTTAAAAAATACTTCAAATATTTTGGGAACTTACCTAATCAGTATACTTTTAGCATGTGTCTAGTCATGTAGCCATCTTTGGTCAATCATCAAAAAATCAAAGGCAAATTGGCATGACTCAACCCTAACTTTAATACCGCATGATTGTGTCGTGTAAGCTTGTTTTGTGTGAGAGCTGCTGTGGTTTTAGCAGAGAGATTAACAACCGGACCTAAGCTGGCCTCCAAACCTTGCCCTGCTGATGCCTCAAGCTCTTTGAAGTCTGACCATCATACCTGGCAAAACAACAGTGGGAACTAGGATGGTGTCAGATCTAATCAAATTGTTTGCTGCAGCATAGCTAACTATGGGGTTCACTAATTGGCCCAATTGCGGATTATACTTTTTGCTACAGATTCAAGACAATAATTTAGTTAAATGATGTTTTTTTTTTCTTATCTCTTCTAATTAAGATTCCAAAGTGGGAAGAAATAGGATTAGACAGAGTCTCAAAACTGTGTTCTCCTTAAGGTGGTATGCACTTTTGATAGGTTCACTATGGCATGTGAAATACATAGAGTATGGTAAGTATTAAACCAACTTCAGAAGATTTTTGTAAAACCTCTGTGATACTACTATATGTCCGTATCAATTGGGAATGAAAGTGTAAATATGAGGATGGCAATATAATGAATATATTAAAATGTAAGCATGTAAAAAATTACCTTTCCATTGTTAGACAATGTTAATTTGGGTTTACTTTTCACAAATGATTTCATCCACATGAATAGATGAGATGCCTGTCTTCAACTTTGACTTTTTTTCTTTTTGCTAACTGCAGTATATCCAGGAATAAAAGCTAATTAAAATAACAATCAGTATTTGTGAAGGGTATCATAATCAGAAAAGGTATATTGGACTATGGCCCATGATGCTACTTAATAAGGTTTCCAAGCCAGGCATTTATATTTGACTAGCGCCCTTGTAGCTTGTAAGAGTTCATGCTTTTCCAATATTTCTACATATCAAGTTATATTGTAGTCTTATTATATATCTAATTTATACTGATGGGATCTACCATTTTGGTCTTGATACTTAAGAATGAGTCTATTAAGTAAATAAAAAATAAAAGCTACTTAATAAAAACTGGTTGGTCAATTATTTTGTGATAAAGCATTCTTGGTGACTGAAGAGGTACTAAGGTCCTGTATTCTGAATTAGGGGCAAAGTATGATAAGATAACCTTGAATAAACTTGATTTACTTTGACATTTTCCATTCTTAATATTCATGTAGTCTACAAGACCCACATATATTATGATAATTATTACTTTTGGACCAATTATAGGCTTTATAAGTATCATTTATCCTTATATTCAAAGTTAGTAGTAAACAATATGTGTCTTTTGTATATTTCAGTGTAACTCAATTACCACACTCTCCGACTTGACCTTAGAAACACTGATTCTTAGAGCTGTAAAGCTGTCTGATTGTCAAAGTGGAAACTCTCTTTGTAGTAACCTTAATAGATATTGCAACTAATGTAATAACACATTATTATCATTATATTAAGAAATTTTATTACTAGAATGTGCTAAGATATGTTCAAGCTGAAAATATAAAATCAAAATTGCAAAGTAATATTAAATGCAAGTGAAAATGTTGCTTTTATGATGTTATCAAGTTATATTCAGCCACATTTCAAATTCTACCAAATCTTACTTAACATATACTGTAATTACTAATGTAAAGAAAAAACTGGTTAATGATAATCTCAAGGTTAGAGAAGCAAAAATTACAGACTGAAAAATACAAGTTAAAATAGTAATTTTATT
This sequence comes from Eulemur rufifrons, assembly GCF_041146395.1. Classification (NCBI taxonomy): domain Eukaryota; kingdom Metazoa; phylum Chordata; class Mammalia; order Primates; family Lemuridae; genus Eulemur; species Eulemur rufifrons. Next base: position 77,655,739 of record NC_090988.1, on the reverse strand, counting down.
AATAGTTTGGAAGTGAAGCTATGTACCCACGTTATAAATCTTACATGTAACTGAGAAGGTAGTATGTATGGGTCACTTGACCAGTGGAGCCTATACAATATTTATAGCTATATTATTTGGATTATTTAAAAAACTCCATTCATAATTTACCTATATTACATAAATTTCAGCAAAGATTTTATACCTATTAAGTAAATGAACTTGTTCTTAGTTCTGGGATAGATATAAAGATGAAAAAGACATAGTTTCTGTATATTGAATCTGCTGTTACATCTTAGTAAAGCTTTTGTTTAAAATATTTCATCTCTATATAAAAATATGAATAAGCCAATATGGTGGTTGGTACACAAACATGGCTCAATAAATGTTTGCTATGATTGAATGCAAGTTAGGTAAGGTCAGGTAAACTTGATCTGGGTAAGGTCAAGGAATAAGTTTTGTATATTACGGTTAATCCAATATACTAGTGTTTGACCATGTACAGCTTGTAAAAATTATCAGTTTCAAAGAATTGGAAATATATTTCATTTAACCTGAAGACATACTGAACCAACTTTAAACTTTCTCTTTTATTTATCTAGAAAGCCTGCCAGGATTTTAATGTCATTAGTATAGACATGATTCTGCTATGGCTTTTGTAGAGGGGCTAATTTATTGAGCTTTATAGTTACAGGTATTAATACAAATTTTAACTGTAATTAGATACACATTTCCACTCAAATCTGGACAATGCCAGTACATCCTCCAAAGGAAGAAATATTCTTTTGCCTTCTCCAAATCACTTAAAGAAATTAGAGACTACGAGTTAAAGTTGCTCTACCTATTAAAGGCCTTTGGTAACTATTATTAAAAAGATAATTAGTTTTCATACATAAAAAGTGCAATGATTTATCAAAGATACCCTGCTTCTTTTGCCCCTTCTTTTCAACTATGCCCTCTTTTGAGACCATGTGATTGAGAGTAAATTCCAACATACAACAAATCCACCTATATGAAATCAGAAAAGTTATCTCTGCCTTACCTGTGAAACCACCTTTCACTTCTAAAAGTAAAACTCAGATTCAATATCCGGTATATTACAGTCTCAGACTTTACAGATTAGTACAGTATACATTTTATTTTTAAAAAAATATCAGGCCATTTAAAAAAAATATTTTTTGTGCATATTAAAACTGCCATTTGATAGATGATTTTACATACAATAAAGGAATCCTTAAACTAATTACTTTCAGGTCATTTCTACTTTTGTTTCCAGTTTTTACAAGATATCACCAAAACTTGCTATCTGTTTGAATATGCATTTTTCTAATGTACAATGCTATATGTTAAACATTTAATCTTAGGTGAACCACATGATTTTATTCTGTTATAACTATACCTACATGTGTTTCTATTAGGTTTGTCTGATCCCTTAATTTACATTTTTCTAATCACTAAACTGAATATTATGGCATAAGTTAATCAGTTATTTAGAATGTGTTTCACTTATATTTCTATAAAAAACAAAAACAAAAAACATTACTGACTAGACTATAAGAAAAAAGGTATAGGATTTCATCGATTATATTAAATATTAGCTTTTTAAAAAACAACTGTCTATGGGTTTTTTTTTTTTTCCAAATATTGCTTACAAACCATAGGGTGACCAATTATAATGATTCTTAGTTTAGCATAGTAGGAAGAAGAGAGAAAATGAAACAGAAACTTGTGTGGTCAATAAAAGATCTCTGACCAGCACCAATGGTAAATTGTAATTACGATTAGAAACTAAAGTTATTCAAAGGAAAGGTCCCATTTGACATTAGATAAGTTTTTTTATTTCCTTCCCCTCCAACTCCCAGTAAGACCCAATGAGAGACAGAATGAGAAAGAGAGAGATAGAGTTCATAAACATGATTCACACTACTGTACTACTTTCTTCTCTGGTCACAATATTTGTTTTCACTGGGGTTCACCTTGCTTACTTTGTATGGTAATAGAAATGATACCTTAGATGTGGTTATCAGAATAGAAATTTGGGGGGAAAAGGGCCACACAGAGGGAAAAAACATATCTTTCATTAAAAATATAAATTCAACTTAAAAGAAAATGATAAGCATGGTCTCCTCATGATACTAAACTTTATCCCTCTAAAAGTTTTAAGCAATATTATGGTAAATTACTCAGTATTCTACCAGAAAAACTGAAACAGTGTTTGAACAATTACAGTGTTGGGTTCCATTTCAATGGTTTCTTTTGAGAACTAAAGCAAATTAGCTCAAGGATCACTATTTCTACACTCTCGCTCTTTTGGCTTTAAGTGGCTTTTGAAGGGAGTATCCCCAGATGAGAAACTTCTAACACTCCTGCAGAGATGACCTGCTTGAAGAACTGGCTGCCTGATTAACTATTAACTGCTCTCAATAGGATTAGATAATTAAGGACATTGATGACCATTAATTAGGAGGAGGGCACATTAATTTGTCACTGGATAGGGCCCTTACAATGATTTATAGGTTAGTGCTACTTGCAAATGTGAAGGGAAAGAGAAAAAGAGAGAACCATTAAGTTACCTTATCAAGTGGCCAGCTTAAAGAGGGCAAAGGGTCAAAAAAGGGCCAAAGTGGTCACTTAAGGGTGAAGTCCCAAACACCAAAGCAGTGCCAAGCCACATTGACCATCGTTTGGTGATGAAGTTAAAAATATGCTAATTTATTGGTGGCAATTCTCTCTTTTTAATGGTTTCAAGCAGTTAAGACAAGTGGCCTGCTTAAGAGCTTTTCATTTGAAAAGAGATTAAACAAAATGGTTTGTCAAGGCTGCTTGGCTGTTTTATGTCTTTGTTAAAAAAAATTGCACCGACTATGCTGATAACTATCACATCACCCAAAAGCCATTGCTCTCTGAGCATTTACTTCGTTAATAAATACATCAATTCTAATTGCTTAATAGTTCTCTGTTCATTCGCTCTTTAGCAAGATTAAGTTGAAATAAATCTTTTGTACTACTACTTTCTGTCACCACTGCTTGCATAAAGGTTACAAAAAAAGTTTAAGTGTTGTAGGAAATTTACTTAAAGACACCAGTGTAAATTATGCTCTGTTCAATTCTGCATGGAAAGCAAAAGGTAATTTCAATAATAGTAAAGAAAAATGCTTTTAAAACGTAGATAAGAATCCTCTTAGCCATACACAATTGTGGTAGCATTCACATTCCACACACAAGTAAGCATAGCTCATTAACATTTAATTAAATATGCTTTTGAAAGCCTTGGAAATATGCATGTCATATTTATCATGTAAGTTTAGAGCTAACTTTTAATAGACATTTAAAACAAAATCATTTTTGCTATACTCTGATGATATACCACTAAATATAAGAAAAAGATAGGGTAAAAAATTATTGTTACACCAAAAAAACTTTAAAATATTTAGCATAAAACATGTCCTAAGCATTTCATTACAGTAAAAAAAAGGCAAGCGGAGGGAGATACTATTTACCTCAAGACTGTAAACTAAAACATAAAAATTCTCTTACCTCAATGGTGAATAGCTTCTTTTTTAATTTAAAAGCTAAGTCTTTGACATCTGATTCATCACAAATCAAGTTATTAAGCCGAGGAATCTGCCGTATATGAATCAAACCTTGTGGAAAGGAAATTAAAAGGAAAAAATTTAAAAACGCTGTCATCAGATGCATAAATTAAAGAGTCTTACAGCAGAATCCTGTAAATTTACACACAAGCATCCTCCCCTTTTAAAACTGGAGCTTACTACCAGGAGCAATGAAGCAAATGGTGTGATTATACTCAAGTAATCAAGCAGAATAAGATAAACAGAAATCCTTGTGCGAGGAAAACTAATTGCACTTTGGTACAGAAGTACAGATGTAAAGAGGGATCTTAATACTTGTCAAAACTACAGCCGGTTTGTGGGTGATTTTCTCTTGTATTTACAGTAAGCAAATATGGCTATCACCTTGCATGCTGCCCACGGCACCACTGAGTGATCTTTATTTTATTAAATGCACCAGTAAGCAGCCAGCAAAACAAGGCTTATGGGTTACCGATAACCAGTGAAGCACTCATGAAAAATATTTCATTTTGTACCTTATTAATGGCTTGAACAAACCACTGAAGAAAACTACATTTCAGAGCACACTCTAGGACCAAACATTAACCCTTATGCCACCCGAAGACATTCATTTCTATGGCATGTTAGATCTTTATGGAGCTGTTATAAGCTTTGCAACAGTGCTAGGTAAACCGTGAGCTTTGGCCTCGTGTCAGTAGAAATACTTGCTAATTTTTTCTGACAAGGGCACTGGATGGCTTTTGTGCAGCCTAATGTAGTTTCTGACTAAACTAGGGGTCATTTCCCACAGATGAAGACATGGAAGGTTCTTCAGTGCATCTTTCTGCCTGACTCAGCTCATACTTAAAAATCACCCTCCCAAGGACACTGATCCCTAAACATGGTGGGAAAAGGAAAGTTTCCTATTTGAAAAAATAGATAAATCTTATTTACAGATTCTTTACTGCTTCTCTAGTACAAGGTTTTTCTGTGTGTTTGAATGCTTAGTAATGTATGCACTAGTTTTAACTTAAAAAGGTAAAACTCCAGGTGCTTCCCTTTAGAAACAGTCTTTTTAAAAATAATTCACTAAAATATTTGACAATTTTTTAAAGTTAAAAAATGTAAAAGGTGTTAAGACAGCTTTAGCTACCAATTAAAAATGTCTCACACAAAGCTATTTAATAAAATACATTTTATTAGATAGAAATAGGTACCATACTTTTATTTGCACCTTTCTCATTTTCACCTTACAAGTACTTGTTTAGCTACCTATTAAATCAGAAGTCTTACAGAATGAATGAATGATTTCACCAAGTCCTTCTTAAAAGAAAGTTTACTAGTCATTACAATCACTTACTACTCTGTGGGGAATAATTTATCAATGCAGAGATTTCAGCACAAAGAATCATAGCCTTTCAACCTTTAAAATGTTTCAATCAAAATAATTTTTTAGAATATGAAATATAATTTTATTAAATTCACAAGCTTATGATACTTATAAATGATATTCAATATATATTTATTATATATAAATAATTCAAGTAAGATTTAACTTGAATTATCCTAAAAGTAAATGGAAATAATAAATTAAAAAAAAGTTAAATTGTACTAGATCTCCTATCATAATAAAAACAATGTATTAAATGAGGTATATATAGGGTTAACCTGGGCATATACCATATGCATACTTATGCAAGTAAATAATAATGAAGCAAACTACTTTACAGTAGCTTTTGTTCACAACTTATATTATTTTATTGTTTTTTTAAAGACTGTATAATGACTCTTCAAAGCACTGGCTGAGTATCACATAAAATATCTTATAATTTTTAATACTTTTTTTGGTAGACTTTAATATGTAAACCAACAAGAAATCTGCCACAGTCTCAGACAATCACAGTCTTACACAATTTTGTAATACAGTTCAAATAAGCTCATCAGTCTTCAGAGGTTTCCATGGAAGTATAGTAGTTCCACAATAATAACAGTAATAATTTATATATGTTCAGAATAAGTAGGTAAAAATCTGTTATTTACCACATTCTATATTTAGTTTAGACCTAAGATACTAAGACCTAACTATTAAACCTTTACTATTCAAATGGTTCTATGTAAGAACATTTATATTAAAAATCCTCAAATTAACCAAATAACTAAAATATTATTCTAAGTAAAAAAAAGTAAGTAAAAGTCTGATGAATTTACCTGTGTTTATATCAGGGTGGCAATATTTTAAAATTTGTTCATCACTCTAACAACAAAATGAGTAAACAAAGAAAAGTCTAAATGTAATCAAAGATGTTCACTTTCTGAAAATGTGATTGCATGTGAACTAGGAATTTTAAAATATAATACAGTATGTATCTTATCATACAGCTAAGCTTTGTAAAGTATAAACTGCTATACAAAGCTGTTATTAGAATTAAAACATGATATTTATTTCAAACACAGCTAATAAGTATGACTGATTTCATGGCAACTTTAAGCCACTGGGACAACAAAATGTACATCTGACTTAGCCATGCCTTAGTACTTGGATTTAACTCCTATCAAACAGTTATCATTGTCTGTAGTCTTAATGTAGTTTGATGGTAAACTGCCAGAGAAGATTGGCCAGAAATGGAAAACATTTAAAAGGTATATTATAAAATAAAATTCATTCTAATTGACAGTAGATATTCTGACTGGACAGGATACTTCCAGAAGCTAGGATATACTCTTCTCATTATAGAGGTGCTGCTTACCATGATAATCTTTATATAAAGGGTTGGTTTCTTTCTCAGAACCGATAAATGATTCCAGACCAACTACTGTATCTGACAAGTTTGTAACACGAGCAATAATTGCTTTATTCTGCAAAACATGAAAACAAAAGTCATGTTAAATGTTATGTTTAAAAATATAACATCTGTACAATGCCACTATGACACCTCAGTGACAAACTGTAGTATAGACTATCGACACAGAGAAATAACTAAAAAATTAAAGCTAGGATAGGCTGAAAACTGGATGAAAATACGCTCTTAATTGAAAATTCCGACCCATGTAGGTATGTTATTTTAATTTGAAGAGCTGAGGGGAAATCATAAATTGGTAGAAGACATTAATTGATTAGTTTTGGTTGAAAACATAAATGCATTATTTTTTACTTATCTTAAGGAGCAAGGCTATCTTTATTCTCATACACTATTATTTTTTTGAATTACTTCACCCATTGCATATTGGAAAATCTGGCAGACATCAGGATTCAGAAACAGTAGATAGTACAGTATAAAGTAAGGCAAGGGTCTCATTGTCATCTGTCAGCTGGGACTAGGTCCCAGCCCTATAACAGCTGAGGTCCTCTGTGACATATTAGAAACATGGAAGGGTCCAGCTAAGAGACTGCAACATGGCTAGCTCTGGAGTCTTCTGTTTTCTCCTTCCAGATGCTGCCATTTGGCTCTGGGATAACAATAAAGGCAAAGAAAAGATGGTGATGACTAACACTTAGATCAGGAGCCTATCTTTTTTTCCCCAACACAACCCAAGAGGAACAGAAATATACTGCTAAATACATCTTAAGAAATGTCACATTTTGCTAGATTAAAATAATATATTAATATGTTTCCAAATATAGTATGCCCAGTTATTAAGTAGCACAAGTTTTAAAATGCTCAGAATTTATTTCATGTATATAAAAATATAATAATCAAATAACCCGGTAGGTTTTTAAAAATTATTTTATTTAATGGAAATTCCTTTTAGCCCCTGACAGAGTGGTAGGTTAAAAAACTATGATTGTACGCTATTATACCTTATAAAATTTTTTGCTCCGAAGATTTAGATAAGTTGAAAATATTGTTTGTAAAATTTTGTAATTTTGAAACTCCTATTTTATATACTGGTAATACCCACCAGTTTAAAATTAATCTTTGAAGAAAAGATGGGAAATATCAAATAGTCCAGAAAATTTATCAGTCTGACACTATGTCCCCTGTTAGAGAAGAGGTCAAATATAATCAAAGATTTTCATTTTCTCAAAATATGATTGACTACTGAGGTTACTAGTATTCCTCTGGTTCTTAAATCCCCTTACAAAGATTACATAAGAATGAAAACTAAAAGAGGGTTGTTCAATGTTACCTGACTCAGTATGAAATACACAGTAGCCTGTGACCAAACATTCTGTCGGAGTGACTAGTTAACTCACACCTATGGCAGTATTTGAAACTCCTCCATAAATTGGAATGTGTGTTATATAAAGGATGTTTCAGCCTTTGAATCAGTGCTCTTAAAAAGAACCAGTAAAAATAATTATCCTTAATTGTCTTTTAATACTTTCAATCACATGGGCACACTCAGTATAAAAAAACAAACATAATTTGGAAATGCCCATTTTTTTCTAAGGCAATTTTTCATTCAATGGTGAGAAAATAATCCAGATTGATTCCTTACTTTCAGTTCTGTGCCACAGGGGATGGTCCTACTCCAGGAATAACAGGGGCTTCAGGGCCATAAACATGTTCCTCTCAATATTTCTTTAGCCAAAGACCATTATATCAAACTCATCCAGGTTGGGTTTCAGCCAGTTATTCTTCACCCAAACAAAAATGTCTGCCAGACATTCCAACAGCTGGGATACAGTTCACAATGAGTCAACTTGAAAATGATTCATTGTGCTGAGTACTGAACAATGTTGGGGTGGGGGTGGGGTGTGGCTGGGTTGGTAGTAAAGGGTGAGAACAAGTGGGAGATGAAGAATAACCATGTGGTTTCCCCATTAAGAAGAATCTTGGATAACAACCAGCGGGCTCTTATCATTTCATTTTTAGGATAAACTCAACTGGGAAGAGTATTCCTGTCATGGATCCTCAGATGAACAAGCACTTATAAAGACTACTGATAATATTTCTTAATCAAAAAGGTCAGATTTCCTTTTATCTATAAATAAAAGATTAAGCTTTTGTATCTAAATATCTGAATCTAAAACGATAAAGTCAATTTTTTGTTAAAACTCAAGTATTCAAGATTTCAGTGATATCAACTAGGGCTTTCTCAGTTACATGAATAATAGAAATTGTAAGGTTTAAAGATGAGATTAATTTCCATTCTAGTAAGCAAGGTAATCTGTATTTAAATGGTCAACCTGATATTTGTTTATTTCAAAGAGAGTTTCCTTCCTTCATCGAATCTTAAAATTTACTAATAAACCATTTTACAGTGTGTAATGTTTTTATAGATCTTTTTAAGGTAATTTGTGGGAAATTAAAAAAGTTAATTATCCACTTTGAAGAGTAAACTTAATGAATTCCAAATATAAAAGTTATATACAGCCTGGAGTTCAAAATTTCTCAGAAACTCATTCATGTATTTCATTTTTTATATTTCCAAGTACCATAGGTTTACATTACAATTATTAACTACAAACTAAGTTCTATTTTAAAAACTTATATGAAGTATTAGAACAAGAATAAACTTTTAATCATACTATTACCATAAAATATTTATACAACAGTGACCTTCTTGCTTTCTGCACACCTATTTTGCAAATAGTTTATATAATGTGGCAAACTGTGAAAGTTATACAGACATCTGAAAAACATCTATAGAATAAAAAGCAATGGAGATTATATAAGAATAACATTTAAGTTTCTGAGATAATTTTTATTATAAACTCATTGAATCTTCTAGGTTTTTGTAGAAGCATAAAAGGTATTTGGGCATATAAATGTAACTTTTTTTTTAAAGTTAAAAAAAGTGTTACAGATTACTTCTGCACCTCCAAGATCCAAAAATAATATGGTCTACTGATGTAATCTTACCTTAAAACCATTCTTGTAAAAAGGTCTCTCAAATCATAATGTTAATCCTAAATGGTCCTTTAGGTAAAGGTGGGTGAATTTACTTAAAAGAATTTAAAATTAACAGCCTAAGAAATCCTTAAAAGCATAATAATCACAATTCACTTTAGCAAGAACACACTATGGATAACAAATTATCATAATATAACCAGCAGTGTTCAGAAAGCTTTAGCGTAATGATCTGAGAAGAGGTTTTGAAACTGGAACATCTACATTCTCATCCTAACAGATTCTAAATGTTTTTATGTTATTAGCTAAGATGTGAAACCTCTTTGGTCTTCAGCATATAGTTGGAAATGGAGGAGCAGAGGTATTTGTGTATCAGTAACTTAAATTTGAACATAATTTTTGCATTAATTTTAAAGTTGTTAACATTACAGTTTCCAATAAGGAACCTTTGAATAAGGACATTCAGCATTCACCAGTATCATAATTAATGGTTATGGTGCATGTGTGGCATCATGACATCACCCAAGTACGTACAATGATATTGCCACCCCTCCTCCTTGCCCATCTGGAGATGAAAATCTAGGATGGCTCAAAAATCCTTCTTATACTAGACAAATCTCCCTTCGCTCCTGGGTGAAAGTTGTCAGCTCTGGATAGTGGCCAAGACATGACTAGGAGGGAAGCCAGAAGAGAAGAGAGCTGGTGTCCAGGAGTTTTAAGAGTCTGCTGGCAGTCTCAAATAGCATTGTATTAAGTTACATAAAAGGCTCTTAAAACTTTCTGTTGCAGTGTAATTTCTTAATTAATCACTTAAATTTAAAATATGTCAAATGCTGTTGCAAATAAACAGGCAAATCAGATTGTCCAATCTTCTACCTTTGTATTTCAATTTTAATTTCAAAAAAAAAAAAAAACTTCTGAGTTTTTGTTTTGATTGTTCCCTGTTTGGTTTCATAGAATGTTTCCTGTTTGCATTTATAAAATGATAACACATTTTTTATCAGGATACCCCAAATCCATTAAACAGATTTTAAATTAGGGAAGATTAATTTAATGCTACCTTTTAATTCAAAGCTCATACAGTCATAAAGCCAAAACTATGAATTCTGTCAAGAGATAAAAATTGACTGCCTTATAAAGCTGCCACAATTTTCTAATAAAAATAGTTCAGATACCTAGTTAGAGTTACTAAGTAACAATCAGAATGCCTCAAACCCTGAATATTTCCTTATTTTCTTGGACTTAATTATCCCAACAATAAATGTACCAATACAAAATATATTTAGATGGAAGATTTTAACAAGAGGATCAAGAATTAATTAACCAATAACTTAATTATCAAGAAGCTTGAAAGAATAAACCAATTGACATAATGCATTTATACATTCAAATAAGAATAATTTCTTGGGTTACTCAACTTATACTATTTAAGAAAGATAGCAAACACAATATGAAAGGAAGAGCTCTCATTTGAGTGAGACACAAATATCAGATTTGGGACTATGATAGTATGAAAGCAATATTAAGTTAATGCTAAAGACTTAAAAGAATATTTAAGTTACTTTATGTTTGACCTTAGTATATGACATAATGTATGCATGTGTTGGGGTTGGGGGGGTAGGTGGGGAGGAGTATTTCCACAAGAAAAGCAAGTATGTTATATTCAACAGCTCAATTTATAATAACATTTTCTAAAAAATGATATGCACAGAAGCATGAATATACTTATAACATTTCTTTATTATGTAATCCAAAAAAAAAAAAAAAAAAAAATCCTGGACCAAAGGATAAATCTAGGGATATTTAATAACATATTTGTTTTTCCATGCTTAAGTTCTTCCAAGACTGTGAAATAACAAAATTATGTATATTATTTGTAACTTTCTATAAACTTGCCTTACCTTCCCCAGAATTGTTTCTTGTTTCTGTAGATTAGATTTTTATTTCATTAAAAAATATCTGACAATGGGGAAATAATTCTGTTCATAATTATGAGTTTAAGAAGGACTGATTTTATCAGATAAAATTATACTAATGCATATTTATAATAAATTAATGAAAGCATTAGATTAAATCTTTCCAGATTTAACTTTATTCAAAGTCACAGTTAATTTTAGAATATAGAGGAACTTGTGCAAATTAAAAAAATTCTAAACATAACATACTTTCTGGTAGCATCTTATACTGATATTCATATAGGGAAATCATAAAGCAAATGTATTTTGGTTCTTTTTCCTAAAGCTTAAAACATATACACAAAGGGGCTAATGGCAAACATACTTAACCTCAATGGTGAAAGAAATTGTTAAGCAAGATGTCAAATTTTACTAGGAATACGTAATGGAGCCATATCTTTTTGTGTTTTCTACCTGATCAAACAGTTGTTATTCTAAATTTTCGTATGAAAATGTTCGTTTTTTATAATTAAGACTTACTTTAGTTTTAGAACACATGATTTTATTTTCAGAAATATTGTTTAAATTTATGCTGGCTTCAAATACTACATACTTGTAGAATATTTTTCAGTTCTTTTTCAGTAGGTTATTCTATAAAACAAACAAACAAAAACCCTTACATATTCTGAAAACTCTCAGAAATTGGGATGGAAAAAATACTGTAATGAATAGGCTGGAAATAATAATGGTAATAATATTCAAAATTAATTTTAGGCATGTTTCATAACTCTACATCATCTAGTTTCATATTATGGAAACTACTCACAGAGAAATTTGTGGTTTGTGATCTAAAATGTTTTATGGGTAACTTCCTAAATCAGAAATCTTTTCTTACTACTTTATATTTGAAACCCTTAAAATGCAATTCATAGATGTCCAAAAGCTCATGCCCTGCATGGAAAAACAATTGCTAATATCCAAATATCAAACAGAGCATCCAGCTGATGTTTGTGATGCAGTGGCAGGTTAAAGATACTAAAGTTTAAAATCAGCTTAGAATAATCCCATATTGAGTATAAAATTATAGCCTGTCATCAGGAACAGGCTAACAGAGCCAGGTCCAGATGGGAGACTGGCTGGGAAAAAGGCTGAGGCAGGTGGGAAAATGATGGGAACCTGACGGAAGACAGGACTACTCCCTCTGCTGGCAAGGTCCTCACCTGCTTGAATTTTTAACAAATGACTAGCTTTTCTTTAATTATTTAAGATATAACCAATAAATTATGTAAGGTGCCCCCTTTTCAGTCTGCTGTTCTATGTTTGCATATTTTCAAACCCATAGTATCTTATTTTCACCAGATTAATTTGTCAGCAATATAAGGATCCAATGTTTCACCAGGAGGTCCAATCCTATTTATCTTTTAATTTAACTACATCATAAGCATAAGCAAATACATTGCTTTTATAATATAAAGTCTTTGAAAATTAAAAATGCCTTTGAATTATGTTTGTTGATATATATAGTTTTTTGAATAAAAAAATTCTTGGGCTAGAGACTTCACAATCTCTTTCTCAGGCTCTGCATAATGCACCGTAATGAAATAATATAGAAATGAACCATATAAATCAACTATACAGGGAACAAGGAAACAGCATGTCACAGCAAAACAGCATAGATGTACAGCGCCAAACCTATCTGATAATCTAATGATCTGAGTTTACAGATATTATGTACTAATATGTAAGGAATTAAGAACTAATGTTTACACAAAAAATTTGCTAAATTTTATAGAAAAATTATTCAATATTTGATTTTCAGTGTAAGTTAATAGCTGCAGCAAAAACATTTAGTAAAAATCTGTTCTAAGATTTTGGCCTACAACCAGAAGCTCCCAGAACAGGAGGGATCAGCTTTTTCACCCACTGTTCTCATCTGAATCCTGGCTTAAAAGCTATTCCAGCTCCCAGCTTTCCAGAAGGCTCCATCCCAGGAATCCTTGCCTGCCATTTGGTTTGTTGATTTTAATCTCTCAGGACTTTCTTACAGTGGCTCTACTATGCTGAACTGGCACTTGCTTCTAGAAGTGAGTTATTATTAAACCTGTAGGTCAATTGTGGCACTAACAACTCTTTGGAAGCTTTCAGCCACAGTGTACAATTTGCTAGTCTAATTAAATATTAATTCTAAGTGTTACATTTTGTGGCTAAGAGCTTTTATTTTCCATCATCAGCCTGGAAGAGAAAGAGGTTACAAGGATAATTTAATCTCTCTCTTGTCCTTCCCAACATTAAAGATTAACTACATAGGGTGCGAAAAAATTAAAGAACTCTTTATATAGTAATAATAACGTAATTAATAGCAAAGCGCTAACACATAACATTAGGACATAATATCTGACCTGGTACTTAAACAGTTTTAAATTATAATCAGTTACAAGCACATTTGGTCTTAATATTAAGAAATAACTATCATTCTTTGTTGAAGACAGTAATCTTTCTTTAAGGAAAGGTATGCATCCACGTATATAAATAGAAATAATTCAAAACTCACACTTCTTCACAGGTATTTTTCAGATAGCTTGTAACACCAAAGATAAAAAGCTTAGTCATTTTATTTGCAAAATAAATGAGATATTAAATAAAGTTGTACTTCTTTTCTGTGCACAAAGAATGATATAGAAGATTGTCTACAATGAAAATAATGTAAAAGGTCATTTCCCCATTTTTCTCCTACTATGTTCAAGTAGACTGAACACACAGATCCCAGCCCCCTTCTGCTCCCAGAACAGTTGTGTCCATGCGTGGACACTGGGCATTATAAAGACTATGTAGTCCAGCAGCCAAAGATTCCATATGCCCAAACAGATGACTCAATCTCCATACCGTGATGAGACACTTCACTATTTATATCATTGATACATTTGAAAAGTTTGGCCCTAAATAGCCCTGTAGCTAATAATCACTACCACTACCGGAACTATAGAATGAGTAACAATTTGAACTGTAACATCACAAAGTTATTTTAGAGAAAGCCAAAAAAATTTTAAAACCAAAATTATTATTCTTTTCACTGCTTACTGAATATGCTTTGGTTAGGTTAAATATAATAAAAGGTTTCTAAACGGTTGTTTTTTCTTTTAAAGATGAACATGAATCTTAATGACAATTTAAAATATATCCTGCTTTTATTTAAAATGAATATTAACACTAAGACAAAATGATATATATACTGCTACTAATGCTCTACATAGACAGAAACTTATAGATAATTTGAAGTTTGTGTGAAGTTTCAATCATCCTTGACCAAGAAAGGAAATTAAATATATACGCATAATGCATATAAGCTATGGTTTGATTTAAAAACTAGCCAGATACCAGTATGTTCAATCTGAAACAGAAGAAAAGAATCTGGAGCAATAAGAACTTATAAATCCTAAGCCTACGGTAGAAGGATAAGAATATAGTTCTACTATTTATTATTTTAAAGAAAAACAGATTCTGTTTACAACTCACTAGACATATATGAAGTTACTGGAATTTAACAAATATAACATAATAAAAAATTACTTCTTCTTAAACTTTTAAATATGTCAATTTTAAAAATAAATTCCAGAGCAGTTAAGAAGACCTGGAAAAATTAAAGGCAGATTCTCATCTGAGAATATTCTAATTAAGGAAAGAATTCATGAAAACATGACACCCAGAATATATGGCTTTATTCTTTAGTAATTGATACCTATGATCAAGAGATTAAATCTATAATTTTTATCCTTAAATATGCTTCATATTAAAGTACATTTAAAAAGACTACTTAATATAGATTAAGTTATATGACTGAAGGTAGTGTTATGCTTTCCTATGATACTCACATCAACAGTTACATAAAAAATAAGTTCCAAAATTTCACATTTGTAAACTCGAAAAGTCTGTTTTTTCTTCACCATGCAATTATTTTTAGTTCTTGTTTTAAGAATAAAAGATTTCACACTGAGAGAAATTCAAAAGGCCATTGGAGTCCACATTTCATAATCCCATATTAGTGGTTAGTTCTAAAGCGGTCCATTGCTTGATTTAGAGTTTAGCTGCTAAAGTACTCAGCATGAACAAAAAAGTTTATGGAGGTGAAAAGGCTTGTTCTGAATTTCTCTACATAGAAACATACTGTATCACTCATTTCAGTGGGTTCAAAGCTCTAATACGTTAATATTGTATCAGATCAATTTGAAAATATATCAATTAAAACACTAAATAAAACCTCACTCAATTTTCAGGAGACATATTATAACAAGGTTCTTTCTTCATGCTTTTTATCAGAAAATGAATTTTCTTTGGTCTTCAATGAGATAGATGGGGAAAAAATCTTCATATCAAATTATTATAAAAGAGTGGTTATATGATAAAAACTGAATAAGGCTATTAACTGACCAAGTGCCAATGATGACAAATTAAAAGATGCTATAGGCTAGTTTCAAAACTGAAATCTGTTCTGAATAAAAGAAAGTTTAAATAATTTACTAACTAATATTCTCTAGGCAAATATATTAAATGCTGGAAATACTTAAAATTATTCTAGAATGAAAAGGTATTATGTCATATTTTATCATCAATAATGTCAAAGAAGTTTTCATTCCTGTATTATGAGAGTTAAGGAGAAATTCACTAGGTTGTTGCTTATGTTTAAAAATTCCTTAAAAGTGTAAATGATGACAGCATGAAGAAAAATTAGCAATAATAAAAAGTAAATTTTCCGTTTGAAAAGAAAGCTGTGAGAAATATAGAAAAATAACCTTCCTTATTTTAATTACAATTCTAAGTGTTTCACTATTTATTTCCTGACAGTTTTAGGTGAAAGTGCTTTTAATCATTAAAAAATACCAATCAAGAACAACCTGTCACAGATTGTGTAAAAAAATGTATAAGCTAGGGGAAATTTATTTTCCTTTTACCTTGCTAACAAAATCATAATAAGACACAAAACTAAGTTTTTATTTCCAAAAAGAATAAACATTATTGGTCACCATTTTTCTCAAGTATAAAACTATCACTGGGAATTGAAAATAAAATTAATTTAAAAGGCACAAAATATTTTCATAATTTGGAGGTGGATGAAAAATTTTGCTAGTAGTAAGTCAATTCCCATTAATAGACAGAAGAAAAAATTACAGTTTCATATCTTGCCAGGTATAGAAATCAAACAGTATTCTATTGTTAAGTGCTTTAAAGTTACCACTTTGCAAAAAAAAAAAACAAAAAAAACAACAAACCTCATTAAAAAGTTTTGAAGAGTACAAAAACATTTCTAACAGTAAATGGAGAAAAAGGAGCAGAATGCTCAGTATAGCTGAAATATAACCACCTTTAATACTGAAATTTGTACTTAAGTTTTTAAAAGTTGAAATAATATTTTTATTATTATTAAAATAATATGTGGGAAAAGTTTAAAGATAGAGCTTTAGTTATTTTTCTTAGATGTAACCTTTACTTTTTTTTTCAATCCACAACCTTTACTCGACAACAGAGTTTTGAACAGTTGAGTTGTGAGAATGTGAGCAGCTGCTGTTATTATAACTAAAGGTCTGTCTACTGCTTGAGTCTGAGAGACCACATGTTCGGCTGTCCTCTCATCTTGCCATCCTCACCAATTAACTATTAACATGGAGGGCTGTACACATGCTCTTGGGGGCTCTTTAACAGGCTTCTTGGCGAGTGGAACAACTACACAGCAGGGATCTGGGAACTGAGTAATGCTGGAATATAGGGGAGCCGTCCGTAGTTCTGCTCCTTCTAATGACACTTTACTCCACAGTTCAGCATGTAACAAAGTCTGTATTTAACTTAGCCATTTTCACATACATTTTTAGTACAGTGTCTTTGGGCAGATACTAAAACTATATTCTAGCAAGAGACAATATGAGTAATAATACTACTTCACAGGGAAAATTGTTTAAGACTATACATACATATTTTAAGACACTCATATTTACTGAACAATTTTAGTGTTTTTTAAACAGATATTTAGAATTTATTTTTATATATTTGTTTCAAAATATGCTTGTCATTTTTTTCCTGTGGTTATGGAAATAAACTTTAATAACTTAAAGGAAATAAAAGATTTCAAGTTCAAAGTTATGAGGCTGAACATAAAATATTTCAAATGCAAATTTAAGAATAATTCTTATTCACTCTACTTGCTAAAGTCTTATAACAATAAGTTAGAATCAGTTTTGAATATATGTCATTATTTTCCCTGTTTTAACTTTTCCCTCTCTTTGTAATTTCCTTAACTATGTGTTCCTTTCCTACAATAAAATTAAATATGGGAAGCATGCCAAAAGTACAATAAAGGGTAACTAATCATTACTGTACAAGTCTGACAGAATGCTAATAACTAAAGTAAGAACACCGATTGGCTGGTTTACTAATTTAAGAGATAAAGATATTTTATATACAGTGCTTTTAATCTAGTGTTATTTTATATAATGCATTCAAATAAGAGTACCACAATTTTATTGTCTATAGATGTTTAATTATATGACAAAATTTCAAGGATATCAAATACATTTCTACTTCCTACCAGAAACCACTTTACTATCAACTCCCAAGCTCAAGTATCCACATACCCACATATACTATTATACTTTTCTGCTCTGTTATCTTTTGCATTGCTGAAAAATGTCCCTGAGAATAGGAACCTTATTTGTCTTGTTCACTACTGTAACCCCACTGGTGCCTAGAACAGTGCCTGCATTATTTGTTGAATGAGTGAATAAGCTAAATTACCCTTAGCCATGCAATCATCATTTAAACCCTGTCACACAGTCTCCAGATATGGCACTGGTCATAGTGG
Organism: Eulemur rufifrons; assembly: GCF_041146395.1. Classification (NCBI taxonomy): domain Eukaryota; kingdom Metazoa; phylum Chordata; class Mammalia; order Primates; family Lemuridae; genus Eulemur; species Eulemur rufifrons. Next base: position 77,637,651 of record NC_090988.1, on the reverse strand, counting down.
AAAGAAGTTGATGTATGATGTTAAGAGTCCTGTTACAACATGATGATGCTACTAAGATTTGGATGGCCATCTAGCTTTGTTTATACCTGCTGGTCTGTCTCAGGTCTAACCTATGAGAAAATTCTGTAGTTGTCTTTTGCAAAAAGAGGCAGAAAGCTAAAGATATCTATTGCTTTGATAGACTTGTACACCTTATTTTTTGTAGCCTGATCTCTGTTCAATTTTTCAATTTTGGAGGTCTGTTTAAGTAATAATTGTCTGAAGATGACAATTGCTAACATATATTGAATGCCTACTATGTGCCAGCACTGTGTCAGCAGATGTTATTGCTAATCCTCTGACTTCAGTATTTTTTGTTCCATTTTTACAGATGAAGCTGAGGTTGAGAAAGTTGGGACTTGATTAAGAACATAGAACTGAATAAGCAGCACAGCACAGTGGTTAAGAATATGCTAAGTGGAGGGGGATTGCTTAGGTCTAAATTCTGCCACTGAGTAGCTGTGTGATTTTGGGAAAAGATAATGACAGTACCAATCACATTGTGAAGATTAAATGAGTTAATATGAAAAGAATTTAGGACTGCAACTGGACTACAGTAATCACTATGGAACTCTCTGTTAAATAAACTCAGGGTTCCCTGGTTCTATGTATTCATATGTTTTTGATTAGCTTTCTAAGCATACTGCTTCCAATTCTTAGTCTCTTTCCTTAGCCTAAAGATTGTCATTTTCCTTGCCAGTCTTTAAAAGTTATTAAAAGTTTATATTATGACTGGTTGGAGCAACTATTTAGCTGTATATTTTCTCTTAAATATTTTGATATAAAAACAAACACATGGTCAGACATCTTGTTTAAAGGGCAAGGGAATGATTTATTTGCTCAATTGATAATAGGGCCAAAAGACTACTATTATGATAGCTTTACATAAGTGTCTAGGGAAGAGAGTACGAAAATTGGGAAAATTTTAGAAGGTTGTATAGTTTTTCAAAAGTCTCTGTTTTGAGGAACATGTCTTAATTCATGGTCACACTGTGTAACTTTATAATTATCACCAAAGTCCGACCCTATATTTTGCTATTTCCATTTCAAACTAGTCTCTTTACTGCTATGTTAAAAAGCATAAATTTAAACTGTATCTCTTCCACTTATACAAGGGCTTAAGTATATTTGTAAAGTATCAAAATTAAAATGTTGTTTCATGTTCAGACATCTAGCTTATCTCATCATTCAGTCTTTAATCAGTGCTGTAGATAGGCTAACTTGAGGTCACCTGATAGTATCACTGCTGTTCCCTTAAACAGAGGCTAGAGGAATCACTGTGACAGACATTCACAATGGGGTGGGAATTTCTTAAGTAGTAATAATAAAGATTATCTGTTGTTTCCTTAAACAGAGGCTAGAGGAATCATTGTAACAGACATTCACAATGGGGTGGGAATTTCTTAAGTATTAATAATAAAGATTATCACCAACAAAATGGCTTTTGAAAAGTGTTTTCCTTTCCTTTCTGTTTTTTTTTTTTTTTGCATATGTCCCATCGGGATAAATTTTTTAAATGACATATACACATATAATTCACAATTGTTTTTCTTTGCTTTGTAATTATGCAAAAGAAAACATGCTTTCATTGTTTCATCCTTGTCTGCAATGTAACTTTTTGCTTAATCTTTTACATGTGCTAATTTATCAAATATTTTACAATAATTTCTTTTCAAAAATGCTGAATAATAACAATGTTGGCCAATAACTTTTTTCCCTAATGGAAAGTCAGTGTCATCAAAGGTAATTAATAATTCAAGACATATAAGTACATAGTGTGATAGTGGGGAACGAGTTTAAGTTTTAACCCAGATCTGAGCCTGAATACCAGCTTTGAACGTATGATAGACATGTGGCATTGTAGAATCATTTAACTTCAGTTTAATTGCCTTTGTAGTTAACATCACAGCTATCTTGTACGGTTTTTGTGATGATTAGGGAAGCTACATAATCTAAAAGTGAAGATGGTGGAGTTTGAAGCCTGGGAAATACACTTGGCCCTGGCATTTATTAATTGGGTGACTTTGTGAAAACAGAGGTAAAAACTACCTATTTCATAAGGTTGTGGTAAAGATTCAAGGACATAATGCTTTTAAAGTGCTTGGCACATAATATGCACCTATTAACTAGTCGTAGTAGTAGCACAGTTGTAGTAATAGTACGAATAGCAGTATTTTCATCTGTATCGGATAGGTCTGTTTCAGGTTTATTTAGTGTCAAAATCAAAAATCTCACTATGTCTAACCAAACTATTATTAAAGTATTAACTTTACAATAACTTAACATCAACAATGAAAACAATACAAGTATGTGTACAATGTCTAAGATGATTAGAGAAAAGAGTTCCTTATGCTATTTATATAATTTTTAGCTCATGAGAATAATTTGGGTCCAGACACAATGTGTAAAAAGCCTTTAAAGGAAAACTAAGTTATCCTCTCATATCTATTACAAATAAATAAATTCTACTGGCCAAGAAGTCCAAATTTTACTGGCTAAGGAGTCTTATTTACGCCAACCTTTTCCATCATAGCATCGAAATTTGCTATATATGCTGTATATAATTAGCATAACTATAATAAAGATTCAAGTAGTTTCAACAATTAGGTATTAGAAATAATTTTCCAAGTAAGAATCAATATTCATTTAATTAACATTTATTGAATATCTAGAAAGAGCCTGGGTGGCGTGCTAAGAATTCTTCAAAACATTTAATATTATATTATTACCATAAAGCCACATAAAGAAAAGAATAAATATCTGGTCCCATCTTTACAGACACTACAATGTATTAGATATATAAGATTGTATGAAATCGCATGCTTCAGGCAGACTGTAAGTACTTTAGTAAACAGTGCTAATAACAAAAAGAGAACTAGTGAATGTCAAATATATTAACATATAAATTGAATATTAATTAAAGAAACCAAAAGCTGTTTGAGAAGATGGACTAAAATTGTGTGAAAAATTAAAACAAGAATATATTGATTTATTCCTAAAAGATAAAAACTATAAAATATTTAGAAGAAAGCACAGGAAAAAGACCTCGGAGAGGACAAAAACTGGCAAAATTGGGGAGGTAAGGGAGAGAAACCACTAACCACTTAAAGAATTGATAAGTGAAACTTCATTAAGATTAAAAACCTTAATTCTTCAAAAGATATTGATAAGAAAATTAAAACGGCAAGTCATAGACTCGAAGAAAATTATTGCAAAGTTGTACCTAAAATATCAAGGAATTTTTAAAATTGATAATGAGATTAACCAATAAAAAATGGACAAAAGACTTAGACAAAAGAAGAGGTGCAATTGGCCAAAAAGCACAGGAAAAGATGGTCAACATCATTAATTATCGTGGAAATGTAAATTAAAACCACGTGTTATAACATTTCACTACTAGTTAGGGGAAAGTAGTTTTGGAAAGTTCTTACCTGAATCAGATGTGCTGGCATTGTGATGATACAGGCTGAAAGAGAGGTTCGCAGAAGACCACGGAGAAGATAAAGGAACTTGGTAAGGCTGTGACTGTTGTCACAGTTTTCTGTACAGCAAATGTCATCTCCCCATAAAGGTGAGCCAAGATTCTGAATTCCTATTCTTAAAATGTTTTTCTGTTTTTTCTAAAGGAAAGTAGGAGGGAAGTAAACATATAAAGTTTTGTTAATCAATAGGATACCTCTTTTATCTGCCAGTTCTTATTTTTATTTATAACATTAGTGATATAATATCAATAGATGTGGGAAAAAATTTTATGTACTATTAATAATAAGACAACATAAAGGAAATCTTTTAGATTACAAGATTATAAAACTTTACAGAACTGATTTTTTCCCCCCATTTTGGACAATCTGAAAAGTATCACAAGCCTCAAGCTTTATATTGTGTCTAAATTTCAACAGTGACTAATTCTATGAATTATGTTTGAGGCACTTAACATATAATAAATCACAGGTAATAAGAGAGAAAATCTAAACTAGAATGCTTGCAACCATTCTTAGTATTAGAAAATTCTGTAAACTATAAACTATAAACTGCTCAAGATTCTGCCTAATCTTTTGTTTGAAAAGAGTTTAAAGATATATAACTTTTTGGTTTTACATTTTATACATGCCTCTAGTTTTCCTTCTTGAAGCTGTTAACGATAATTCAAGTTCAACATTTTTCATAAAATTTAACAGGTGAATATTTAGATCTTGAGCCTACTGACATTAAGGTCATAATAACAGTGACTGATGTTTCTTGGGGAAAAAACATTTAAAAACCATTCAAGAAACCCTAGATGACTGTCAAGAAGTGTTTACCAGCAGATGTGTTTATAAAAATTCTACTGTTTGGGCTATCCTAACTAAAAGAATGTTTCATAAATGCTTCTTTCTTTAAGCATCCAGCAAAATTTCTGGGCAAAATAAAGAGGCATTAACAAAACTGAAATACGCAAATAATTGAAAAATCTTATTATAATTCTGATGGGAAAAATAAGATTTTTCTCTCTTAAAGCCATGATTTGGGATATGTGCCACTTTAGATGTAATTTCTGATGAAATAAGATCCTCAAATGTATCACTTGATATTGCTATAAAATACCACTAATGAAATTTATTAACCAAGTAGTTATTGTTGAACACAATATATCTATTTCCCTGATGTTACCTCTGAAAGTTGAATTTGTGTATTACTTTTCCAAACAAAATTTATTGATAAAGGAAAGAAGAAAAAAAAAATGAATAAAACATTGAAACGTTAGAAGAGGAACACCTAAGGGAACAGTAGCCAGTAAGATGATAGAGACTTACAGTCTGTACTACGTAACTAAGTAGATGTATGATTCTGTGCAAGACACATACATTACTTAGGCCTTAGTTTTCTCATCTCTAAAACTAAAAGGATAGAAGAGAATATTGTTCTATGATTCCATTTAATTCTTTGAATGTATGAAGGGACATATTGGCCTGGATAAGACTGTAAGAACGAGATTACAGAAAAAGGAATTTAGACTAAGCACATTAGAAAATAACTTCCTGACTCCAAGGACCTGAAACATGATGACACTAGTAAGGCAGCTTGTCCAAATTTTTTTTTTCTGATTGTATTAAGGTTATGATAGACAACCACCTAAGACACCCTATGTTATGATCCTTGATGGTCCAAAAAAGTTGTTTTATTTCTAAATTACTTGAATGAAATGAAGTATTGAGGTGTACCAGGACATACATTAGATGCATAAATATAATTACTAGTGAATTAGTGTAACATATTTGTGAAATACGATAGGTTATTTCTTTTTCTTTATTACTTAAAACCTCCAAATTTAAGTAAAATGGCAAGAATTTAAGGTTCATTTTGCCATCTCTAAAATTACCACATGGTAATTAAGTTAGATTCCTAACAGAAAGAGCAATCTAGAAAGAGGGAGAGAGAAACTTATGAAGAATCCCTAGGTATCTGAATGAAATGCAAAGATAAAAGATAGCAGCATAATATTGTTCCCCCTGTCAACATTTCAGAAACAAAAGATCTGTACTCAGTATTGTATCAAAAAGTACCTGCTAAAAGTTTATAACACAAATGCTGTTAGGCACAGAATCAGAAGAACTATAGAAGTTTAGTGACGATGACAAATACACTGATACATGTATACAGAAAGAATGAAAATATTAAGACAAAGAATGAATGGTGATATCTCAGCGAGGCAGGTACACAGCACATCAGAAAACAATTGAGCATAATACTTCAACATGAGAAATGCAGTTATATTTTTAAAAATATGATGATAACTGCAAAAACAAAGGCTGAATTACAAATCTTCTGTGTTGTTTGGGACATAATTTCTTTGCTATGCCATATAAGAATGGGGCATACTCTCTGGCACAAGATTTAAAACACAAGTGCTTATTGTCAGCTGTACAATAAATTCATTCCTATGAGAACACCTAAAACATTTAATCTGGTATGCTAAGTACAATCAATGTTCAAATTTCATTTTTGTCATATATTTCTTAGATATTTGAAAATCACAACTTAAAAACAAATGAAATTATGATAGAATTTGTAAATGTCTCCACTTCAATTATCTTTACAAATGAGCTACACTACTTTACTTACTACTAAGGTTAATTATAAGGTAGTATATGATATTCTGTTCCTTAGAGTTTATTTTTATATGTTGTCTCCAATTCAGTTTATTTGAAAATGCAGTGATAAAAAAAAGATGAAAATTTCCTTTTAAAAGTAGGATTTATTTCAGTGTCAGAACATAATTTTAACTCAGGAATATTTTTTGCAGTAGTGCCTGGTAGATGCATTTTTGTGGCTTCTTGAACTCATCTAAAGTTTCTGAGTCTGATGTACAGCCTAGGTAATTTAGCAAACAGTACAATGTACTGTATAATTTAAACATATGGAATTTCATTAACTATATTTTAGTTCCAATAAAATTGGAAGTATATTTTTTATAACTTATTGGCATATTTTAATTTTAAAATTTAACATTCTTGGAATTCACCATAGAAATGTATACCTCAACTCTATTTAGTCTTTAGAAAAGTCAACAGTTATAGCATATTTGGTTCTGAGAGCTGAACCAACTTGTTTGTCTATCAATTTTCATGGAAAAAAAATATTGTTTCTTAAAGATGGTGTTATTTTCCTACTCAAATAAACAACTAAGAAAAGAAACATTTTGTTCCATTTCAGTATTCGCTTACTTATTAAGGATTCTTGAATAGATTCGTGTGTGTATGTGTGTGTATCCCTTTTGCTGTTGCCTTTGCTTTTTTGGATTCTATAAAATTTCTTACTCTCAGAAGATGTGTCATCATCCTGCAAGAGCAGTAGCTCTGCACACTGTACCATAGGAACTGTTATGACATGCCTGTTTCCATAGTTACCACAGCAAGTGGGGAGAGGTGTCTGTCAGGGACAAATTTACCTCTCTAGACAGGCCAAAAGGTACCAAAGGGAAGACGCGGTACCATAAATCTTACGTAGGACCAAAAATGGAACAATGAGCAAAATAAAATTGTATTAAATGCCAAAGGCCATCACAAAAAAAGTGACATACATGAACAGCCATCTATAAATAAATGTGCTTTACCACTGTGGTCCCTGTCCGCAACCCTCCCGCCCCCACTCCTCCACAGCAGGAGGCAAGCGGCGGGAGACTGAGCGAAGCCCCACCTGTACCCCACAGCCCCACAGGCGCTCCCCATTGCTCCCATCACCACCCGAGCCCCGCCGCCCGTCAGATCAAAGGTAGCATCAGATCCTCATAGAACCGAACGCTGCATGAGAGGGATCCCGGATGCAGCGCTCCCCATGAGAATCTAACGCCTGATGATCTGAGGTGGAGCCCAGGTGGTGCCACCCCACCTTTTTCGCCCCGCCCCCGCCTTTATGGAAACCTGTCCCTAGTGTCAAAAAGGTTGAGGACTGCTGCTTTACCACACACAATTATTTTCAACCTGCAATTAAACTGGCAATAAAAACAAATTTAAAAATTATTTATTTTGCCAGGGAAAAGTATTAAATACAGTAATAAAGTTTACAAAAAGAGTTTAAAATCTATGAATTAAGAGCATATGTAGCTGATAATGCCAAAAATAAGACTTTTGGCTTAATAAGACTTCTTTGTCTTCTTCAATAAAAATAATAGTGCTCTGAAAATACTTCTGTTAAAATAATACAAATGTAATGCAAATCTTTTAGCAGCAAAAGCAACCAAAATCACCGAGGAAGAATTTTGAAAGGCATAAGATCTAGCAATAAAATTTTCCTCATTTTGTTTAAGTTAAACTAACCAGAACATCTTTTATTAGTGGGAATTTGGAGGAAGTTTTTAAAATTAGAGTTACAGATAAATAGTTGTTACAAAATATTTTATTATAGCAAATTAAAATGAATCTTTTATTCAATGAAACAATTCAAAGCATAATGTACTAAGAAATAAAATCTTAAGATAATTCTTACTGATAAGGTAATTTGAAATTAAGGCCTCAATGACAAAAACAGAAAATTTAGATAGAAAAGTACCAGTCTGGCAGATATAAAAGTTAATTTTCAAAATGTAGCTACTTATTAATCCCAGATGCTACAAATACATATTTAAAAATAATTAATGTTGACAATGCATGTGTACATCTTATGTGTCTTCACAGAGACCTTAGCTAAAACTCCAAATACATATAAGGGCTTCCTGTGATCTGGGCTTGAAAACAGCTTTTTCTCTGTTGATTATTCTAAGACCTTCCGGGTCCCCCCTAGAGAATTTGAAAACAATATTATATATGTGACTATAAAAGGCTTTGCAAGTACTCAATACCTGAGGATTGGATCCATCAAATCCTTCCTCATAAATGATGTTCTGGATAAACTGAAGCAGCTTTAGGTAGCCATGGGTCAAAGAACTGTTGGTAAGAAATGTTCAAATACATAAATAGGTTTATTATACAGGAAGTACAAAATCTACACTAAAACATCAAGTAAATAATGAAAAGGTATACACTTATTAGACTACTTAAATATAAAATAAAATTTGCCAAAATAGCATTAAATAATCCTAAAATATAAAGTCAATACATACAGAAAATAAGTTATAATGCTTTATATTAACTTGCTCAGTGTTCTTGACATCATGGGAAGATAAAAATCTGTGGAGACTGAGATGACTTAATTATGTCAGGCTTAGTTACCTCCAAGAAAATTAATGATTTAATGAAGCAACCTAAAAGATGAAGCCACCATAGCTTTTCAGGAGTAATCATACATAATTAACACATAGTTAATGACCTGCTATGCCAAATACACCTGAATCAATGTCCCAATCACCTGAGCTCATTTTCCATCAAAGTTTCAATTTTCTTAGAACAAATTGCTAAAATAATAGTAATTTAAAAATTTGCTCTTTTAAGACACAAGAAGACAAGTGAGTATAATGTCTATTAAATTTACTGTTTATCCACTTCCTTTTTAAAAAGATAATAACATGTGAATTTAAGAAGATAACCTAAATTATTTCCCACATGAATACTAGCATTAATGTTACTATTTTAAAATATTTTACAAATACTATGAAATATCTCAAAGAAAATCTAGTAAGAGTGAGGAAGATCTGCTTTAAATTAACTGGTTACAATTCTGCATAATGGACGATCTGTGTGCGATGGCTGAATATTAAATGCCATGATAATGAGGCTCTGGAGCATAGCTATTCCACAGACACTAAAGTGCCCAGTGCTGTAAAAGCTGTGGGTGACATTAAAAATACAAAAGTATTTGCTCTACTGTGATCCTAAGTAAAGCAATCACATAGGCAGAAGAAATGCCCTAAAGAAATAATGAAATATAAATTGAAGTATGCAAGCAACAGTAAAGAATATGAAAAGTTAGGAAATGTAGTGGGCTGCTTAGTGTGCAAAATCGATGGCAGGTGGTTCAGCAACAACATACGTACATCTCTGTAAATATGTTATTGAATAGCTACAGTTAACCTAAAAGGATCTATCTTACAAAAACGAAGAAACCAAAGAAAAGAACGCTGTCCTGTACAAAGCAAAGATGGCTCCAGATAATGAAGAATTTGGTAAAATGTTTATTTCTTATATAGTTATTTCTCCATTTTCAATGTAAATATAGATTACAGAAACACATTTTTCCAGTTTTATAAGTGAGGAAATGTGTCTACAAATAATATTGTACAAGGGCAATTTTTTGACTATTTCATATTTTCACACACGTGTCCTGGACAGCTTAACTTTCAGAAGATAGTACTGCTGCTGAATGCAGTAGATTCAATTTCTATCTGGGTCAATTAGTTTGCACAGGGGGTAAAATGTGCTCCAGGTTTCCAGATTATAAATGAATTCCAGCCCACCATTTAATTAATGTCACTATAGATTAAAGGAGGGTGGGTCAAGAATATATCCAGTGTATTCTAGTCCACCAATAATAATTCTACTTCAAACCATTATTTTACATAATAATAATAAGAGGACCACGTAATATTTGTCTTTTTGTGCTTGTCTCATTTCATTTAGCATAATCCATGTTGTCACAAATGACAGGATTTCCTTTTTTTGATGGTTAAATAATATTCCATTGTGTGTGTGTATACACACCACATTTTCTTTATCCATTCATCCACTGATGAATACGTAGGTTGATTCCATGCCTTGGCAATGGTGAATAATGCTGCAGATGTGGGAGTGCAGATATGTCCTCAACACACAGATTTCATTCATAAGCCACATAACAATGTTCAGTCAGCAATGGACCACATACATGATGCAGGTCCTATAAGATTATAATGGAGCTGAAAAATTCCTATCACCTAGTGATGTCATAGCCATTGAAACATTGTAGTGCAAAACGTTACTCATGTGTTTGTGGTGATGCTGGTGTAAACGAACCTATTGCACTGCCAGTCATATAAAAATGTTAACAAATTATGTACAGTATAAAATACTTGATGATAAATTACTATATTACTGACTCATGTACTTACTACACTATACTTTTAATCATTATTTTAGAGTATACTCCTTTACTCATTTAAAAAAAAAGTTAACTGTGTGGACGAGAAGGGAAAACTTCCCCTTTGCCCCTGGAAGTTTCACTGAAAGGTCAACTCACAATAAGGCAGATTAACAAAAGAGATTACAAATTTATTTACCATGTGTACCAGCAAAATCACAGAGTGATTACCCAATATCCCAATGGGGTCCAAAAGTTTATGGATCCTCATTCTAGAGGGGCTGAGATGAGGAATATAGGTAATTCTGTTGAGAAGCAATAAATGATTACTAAGGAAGATGAATAGATACTTGGGAGAATGAAAGGATGGGGGAAACAGTTTGGTTTGTAAATAATTCTCTTTGGAAATTAAATTAACCTGAGAGACAGGTATTATTTTAAAAATGGGTTGGACCAGGTCTAGATGCATTTTTGATCTTTCCTACAACAGATACTGGGATAACCGGGAGGGAACAGAACTTCTTGATGAGTCTGTCTTATCTTTATGGAGATAGAAGGAAAGCCCCTTCCAACACCTGTTGCTCTCTGAGGGCCTTTAATTCAAAACACTATACCAAGGAATCATATTTTGGGATGAAATTCCAAGAGCTCTGTCATTGCCCCTGTCTGGAACTTTCCTAGAAGTTTCACACATCCTGAGTAGGTGGCTGTGGTGGTGGGGGAAGGTCAGTCCAGAATGTTAAAATGTCATATTTTGGGGTAAAAATATTTCTAATTTCCTTCAACCGTAAAACAGCCTCACGCAAGTCCTTCAGGAGGTATTCCAGAAGATACTGGTATCAAAACTCCATGCATGTTATTGCCCCTGAGGACCTTCTAGTGGGACAAGATGTGGACGTGGAAGACTGATACTGATGACCCTGACCCGTGTAGGCCTACGCTAATGTGTGTGTGTCTTAGTTTTTAACAAAAAGCTTAAAAAGTAAAAAATAAAAAAATTTAAAAATAGAAAATAGCATATAGAATAAGGACATAAAGGAAGAATATTTTTGTATAGCTAGCAATATGTTTTAAGCTAAGTGTTACTACAAGAGTCAAAAAATTAAAAAAATTTAAAAGTTTAAAAAGTAAAAAAGTTACAATAAGCTATGGTTAATTTATTATTGAAGAAAGACTTTTTTTTATACATTTAGTATAGCCTGAGTGTACAGTGTTTATAAAGTCTACAACAGTGTACCATAATGTCCCAGGACTTCACATTTACTCAGCACTCACTCACTGACTCACCCAGAGCAATTTCCAGTGCTGCAAGCTCCATTCATGGTAAGTGCCCTATACAGGTGTACTACTTTTTATCTTTTATATAATATTCTTACTGTACCTTTTCTGTGTTTAGATACACAAATATTTACCATTGTTATAACTGCCTACTGTATTCAGTACAGGAACATGGTGTACAGGCTTATAGTCTAGGAACGATAGGCTATATCGTGTAGTCTAGGCACATAGTACGCTACGCCATCTAGGTTTGTGTAAGTACACTCTATGATGTTCGCACAATGATGGAATCGCCTAATGCATTTCTTAGAATGTATTCCTGTTAAGCGGTGCATGACTGTATACCCTGAGTAAGATTGTTGGACATGGTAGTTCTATTTTTAATTTTTTGAGGAAGCTCCATACTGTTTTCTACAATGGCTATACAAATTTATATTCCTACCAGTAGCATACAAGGGTTCCCTTCACATTCTTGCCAATGCTTACCTTTTTGATAATAGCCAGTTTCACAGGTGTAAGGTGATATCTAATTGTGGTTTTAATTTGCATTTCTGATAATTAAAGATATTGTGCATTTTTTCATATATTTGTTGGCCATTGGTATGTCTTCTTTTAAGAAATGTCCATTGAAGTCCTTTGCCCATTTTTTAATCAGGTTATTTGTTTTCTTGCTATTGAGTTGTCTGAGTCCTTGTATATTTTGAATATTAACCATGTATGGTTTTTAAATATTTTCTCACATTCCATAGATTGTCTCTTCACTCTATTGCCTGTTTTCTTTGCTACGCAGAATAGGGGGTGCTCTTTGATGTGAGAATAAAAGCAAAGACATAAAGCCAACACACCTTAATCTCTTTCCTTATTTAACGTTGACATAAAGCAATCAAATCACCAACAATGCTTAGAACTTTGTAAGTAATAAAATAAATTCCTCCAACTTATCAGATTTCTAGGAAAATAAACTCTGATACAAAATAAAATAGAAAAAAATCCATACATTTAGGTATATTGTGAATATTAATTTTTAAATACATGGGATTAAATCATTTAAAACTGAAATCATTTATATGATATTGATATTAAAATACTAAGTATTGTTAACCTCCATATATTTCTTTGCCAATAATATTTATAATAATACAGATATATATAATTTTGTTGAAAATAAATAACTTCTATTGTCATGTGAAATTTTGGTTTTGTTCTTAAAGTCCTTCAATTTGGAGGCTGTTTACGTGTGTGTGTGTGTGTGTGTGTGTGTCTGTTCAGTAGTCTAGTAACTGAGAAAACAGGAGTTGGCAAGAAAGAAACCCCTACATATATGATCCTGGCTTCTTTATTAATGTTTCCAAACATTTAACAAAGGTTAGGTTATCAAAGTATTTAAAACATGCTCCAGAAGTAGCACATTTTGAATCATGTATGCCATTTCCCCTAATTTTCATAATTTTCAACAACTTTTATATTAAAGTGATCTATTTTAAGAGACTACAATGTAGTCTTTAAAACTCTAATAGTATAAAGAATATAAAAATAATTACTAGAACTTTAATTTTTACCTTTAACATATCAAGCATCTAAAATTTTCTTTAGTTAAAAAAAGGAAAATTTTTCCATGTGCATTATTCATGCTTCTGCTTATATTTTTTTCCATGTTTTTTGATAGGAATTTATTTCTTTATATTAATACATAAACATGGATAAAAGGGGATGACACAAATATAAATCTATTTTCTGATGACCAATTTTAATATTTTTAAAAAAGCTGATAGAAAAAAATGAGACTCATGCCTATCAATATTCCATCCCCTTCCCCTCCAATTTTCCCCAACAGGTCTAAAAGACGTTTCCATTAGAAAATTTTAATTTCTATCAACAAATGATATTGGTTTTGCTGTGAAAAGTAGTTTTGTCATTCAATCTCATTTAAGAAAGATAAGAAAATCTGCTGTAAGAAAAATAATCAGATATAGTAAATCTAGAAAAGAAATAAGAAGATAATAAATAATAGATAAAACTACCTTGCAGTTTATCAAACAAACATGAAAAATCTTCAAAGGAATACTTACAACAATCTTTTAATATGATTAAAGAACAAATGTAACAGCAATAAAGCTTGGGTAACAGGAGATAAGATTTTATTCGTGAAAAGATAAATTAAAAAATAATATGTAGATCAAATTAAAATACCTAGTAGATAAGCGAAAAGTCTACACATAGATTAACAGCCTTGTGGGTTAATTTTTAACAAGACTACCTGATTTTAATTATATCAACTGATAAAGTGTCTGGTACATAGTAAATAATCAATACATTTGATGACTACAATAACCTTTTGAGGTAAGTACAGTCACTATCCCCATTTTATGGCTGAGAAAATTAAGATCCATTAGAGGCTAAGTGATTTGCCCAAGGTTGTACAATAATTAAGTGACAGAAGTGGCACTTAAAAGTCCAATTTTCTAAACATCAAATTATCTGCTCTTTTGCCCATGGTAAGATAAAGCCTCAGAGTGAGATCCAGATTCAATGAAAATTCTGTGAGTTCACTAATGTGGCTCAGATGAGGTTTGAACAGGGCTCCATTCAACATGGTCAAATGAAGCATTCAGGTGTATAGTTTTAGGAAGAGATTTCTCTTTTAATTGCATCTCTGAGGCCTACACCAATAGGCCCCACTTAAATTAACTTGGTACATGATATATAAAGAAAATTCAGTATTGAAAAGTGTAGCTTTACAAATAGATAAACTAGATACCAGCATTGCACAGTGGAACACATGCTAAAGCCCAGGGTTCTAGTTCTACCTGTGCCAACAGCGGTAGCTAAATGTGTAACATGAGGCAAATTCTTTAAATTTTTCTGTTCTGGTCCTCCAAATTTTCTCATCTGTAAAGTCAAGGGTTGCAGGAGATAATCTCTGTTTTCCATTCTGACTTTGGAATTATTAATATATGATTCCAGAATGATTTTTCTCATTAAAATTCATTGCTAGGTTTTTAAAAATAAGATCTTCTAGTACATTTAAATATTGATTTAACTACTTGATAGAAACACTTAGGAGGAGAAGCTGTTATCACTCCCAATTAGGATTAATTTAAGGTGAAGATGAAGCATTTTTATATTATTATGCAAATCAGAGAGAAAATATGATTTGTATTACCAAAATTGTATTTACACATATATATTAGGTATTCATCTATGACAAACAGTAAGATACACTTGTAAGGCAGTAGGCACAATATCAAGTGTCTTAACTAAGCATATGATTTGCAGGTGACTATAGAGACTGTGAGGTCTACTCACAAGTAATTTTCAAGTTAAAAATTTCATTACTATTATCCTAAAGGCTGTCATTTACTGATTTTTCTTCTCTGATGCTTTTCACCTAAAAGCATTGAGTTTTGATTCCCTGTTCACAACGGATGTTCAAATAAGAACATACAGAGTCTAAGAATGTATTAAGGCCACCAAGGAGAGCAATGACCAGCAGAGACCTCTGGGCCACAGTGAGGAAAATACTAAGAACATGAGGATGCAAGAATTACATGCGTGGGAGAGGTTATGATCCTTCATGAAAAATAATTTAGCTTGACAACACTTTGACTTCAATTATTTATGTAAATAAGTCATTAGGTTATGCCTCCTACTACCCTTCATTATTGCTGTTATCTATCCAACCCTGGTCATTATTCAACTTTCTTACACTCTGGTCTTTCAGTTTTTTGACCTCCTTTTCTCTAATGATGTTGTCTCTATCTTACTTAACTAATCACTCTCATGGTCATTCCTTAGACCTTGTCATTATTAATAACTGCTTCTCCCTCTATAATCTCAATATCATGGACCCCCATCTCTACAACCACCACTCTCTATCTTTCCACTTAGTACCTGCATGCAATCATTTGCTCCTGCTGAGATCTCTACATCATTTTTTTTTACCACCTTTTCACTCACCCCCTTTGATTAAACTCTTTCAACTAATTAGCCATATTGACTTACCCATATTGATCCATGGTCAATCCTTATCCTCACTTCCTTTCCCTTGCTTTGTTACACTTACTTAGCAAAACTACCATTCTGGTTAAATCCAACTCTCTGTTAACTCTATATCTGCCTTAGTGCAGCTAAAAACACCCATCCAAGCAGACTGAGCTGACTTTAAATTCATGATCACAAACTTCAACAGGCCCTTCAGGCTACATGGCAATCCAGCTATACACCTTCTCACTTTCCTAGATGACAATTTCACAATTTCACATTTTCTCTTTTTTTCAAAATTTAAACCTCCAATATCTCTTCTTCCATCTCCATTATCAGCTTATAGCTTTTCACTGAGAATAGAAGTAACCAGAAGAGACACCTACCACTGTTTACTCACTTGCTATAGTTTGAATGTTTGTGTCCCCCCAAATTCATATGTTGAGCCCTAATATGCAATAGTATTACGAGGTAGGAACTTTAACACATCTGATAAAGGGCTGATAACTAGAATCTATATAGAACTTGGGAAAATCAGCAAGAAAAAATCAAACCACCCCATTAAAAAGTGGGCAAAGGACATGAATAGAACTTTTTTTTTTTTTTTTTTTTTTTTGAGACAGAGTCTCACTCTGTTGCCCCGGGCTAGACTGCCATGGCGTCAGCCTAGCTCACAGCAACCTCAAACTCCTGGGCTCAAGCAATCCTACTGCCTCAGCCTCCCGAGTAGCTGAGACGACAGGCATTCGTCACCATGCCTGGCTAATTTTTTCTATATATTTTTAGTTGTCCGGTTCATTTCTTTCTATTTTTTAGTAGAGACGGGGGTCTCGCTCTTGCTCAGGCTGGTCTCGAACTCCTGACCTCGAGCGATCCACCTGCCTCGGCCTCCCAGAGTGCTAGGATTACAGGCGTGAGCCACCATGCCCGGCCATGAACAGAACTTTTCAAAAGAAGACAGACTAATGGCCAACAAACATGAAAAAATGTTCAACATCTCTCATCAACAGGGAAATGCAAATCAAAACCACAATGAGATATCACTTAATTCCAGTGAGAATGGCTTTTATCAAAAAGTCCCAAAACAAATGTTGGTATGGATGCAGAGAAAGAGGAACACTCATTCACTGCTGGTGGAACTGCAAACTAACTAGTACAACCTCTATGGATAGTAATATGGAGATACCTCAAAGAGCTACAAGTAGAATTACCATAGTATTTCACTTTTTGTGACTGATTTCTGTCACTTAGCGTAATGTCCTTTAGGTTCATCCATGTTGTAATACGTTACAGTATGTCCTTCCTTTTTAAGGGTGAATAATATTCCATTGTATGAATATGCCACATCTTGTTTGTCCATTCATCAGTTAGTAGACATTTGATCTGCTATCACCTCTTGGCAACTGGGAATAATGCTGTTATGAACATGGGTATGCAAATATCTCTTCAAGACCCTGCTTTTAATTCTTTAGGACACATACCCAGAATTAGGATTGCTGGATCATATGGTAAATCTATGTTTAATTTTCTGAGGAGCTGCCACACTGTTTCCCATAGCAGTTGCACCATTTTACAATTCCACCAACAGTGCACAAGGGTTCTGATTTCTCCACATCTTCAACATTTATTATTTTCTGGTTTTTTAAAAAAATAGTAGCCATCCTAGTGGATGTCAGGTGATACATCATGGTTTTGTCTTGCATTTCTCTAATGATTAGTGATGTTGAGCATCTTTTCATATGCTTGTTAGCCATCTGTATAGCATCTTTTGAGAAAGGTGAAGTCCTTTGTCTATTTTTAAATCAGGTTATTTGTTTTTCTGTTGTTGATTTGTAGTTTTTTATATGTTCTGGGTATTAATCTCTTACCCAATGAAAAATTTGCAAATATTTTCTACCATTCCTTAGGCTGTCTTTTCACTGTTGATTGTGTCCTTTGATGCACAGGAGTTTCCGAGTTTGATATAGTACCATTTGTTTATTTTTGCTTTTGCTGCCTGTGCTTTTGTGTCACAATCAAGAAATAATTGCCGAATCTAGAAGCTTTTCTCCTATGTTTTCTTTTAGTGTTTTTATAGTTTTGGGTGTTACGTTTAGATCTTTAATCCATTTTAATTTTGGTATATAGTGTAACACAAGGATCCATCTTCATTCTTTTGCATGTGGACATCTAATTTTCCCAGCACCATTTGTTGAACTACCCTTTCCCTTTGAGTGGTCTTGGCATCCTGTTGAAAATTATTTGACCATATATTCAAAGAGTTATTTCTGGGCTCTCTAGTCTATTGGTGTGTATGTCTATCCTTATATCACACTGTTTTTTACTTTATACTGTCTTTATTACTGTAGCTATGTAATACATTTTGAAATTAGGAAGTATAAGACCTCCATCTTTGTTCTTTTTCAAGAATAATTTAGCTATTAAGGGTCCCTTGAGATCTAGTCCCTGTGTAACTTTAAATAAACTAATTAAAGCTGTTGTGCCTATTTTTTTCTTTTCAAAATGGACATATTACCAACTTCAAAGGATTTTTGTAAAAAACTAAATGAGTTAACAAATGTAATGTGCTAAGAAGGGTACTTGAAAGAAAATCAGCTCTCAGTAATTGTTAGTTATTATCAATCCCTATAAAGTCGATATAGTAATACTCCAGAAGCAGGATGGATGGAGATTGGGCGAGATGACTAGATGGAACAAGAAGTAAGAAGAGATGAACTAGTACAACGTTACGCCTAGAACTGCCAAGTGAGTAGCACGAAGGATAATCTGTTATTAAGGCCCTTAATTCACTTTCAGAAGTGAGCTAAATTGTGTGGGAGGGACAGGGAATAAATATACCCACTGCTCATTTAGGGGTCTATATATAAGGATAATTAATCTCCAATGAATTTTTCTTAAATGAAAGAATGAGATAAGAAAAATAAACTGATTGTGTCACATGAAAAATACTTGCCCAAGTAGTTATTTTTTCCCAAAATAGAAACAACTTCATTTATTTACCTGTTAATAAAAATAAATGTTTCTTATAATGAATTTCAAACATACAAACAAAAATAATAACAATGATGGTGACTAAAATTCATTAAGCCTTTTTGCCAGCCATTGTGTGCCAAGTGCTATCTCTTTGGTTTTGGTTTACACGTCTTTTGATGTAGTAAGGTTTATTGCCATTTTTGTATCTTCTTTTGAGAACATCCTGTTGATATCTCTTGCCCATTTGGAAGTAGGGTACTCAATTTTTTCTTATCCATTTAAAAATTATCATAATTTACTGAAAAATATATCTATGCGTCTTTGCAACTTTCTAAATTTTGAAACAATCTCAAACTTATAGAAAAGTTGCAAATATAGAACAAAAAACCTTTTTTTCCTATTCCACTTGAGACTAAGTTGCTGACAGATGACCCATCACTTTTTAACTTTCATGATCCTGAGTGTCAAGAACATGAAAATTAAGAAGTGATGGGGATTATAATCGAGGCGTTAGATAGAATGTTTCCAATTTGGGTTTGTCTGATGTTTCCTCACGATTAGATTTAAAGTATCCATTTTTGTTGGCAATATCACAGAAGTATTGTTGAGTTCTTCTCATTGCATACTATCAGGTGACACATGATCTTGACTTGCCCTGTTACTGGTAAAGTTAACTTGATTAGGGTGATTCTTCTAGGCTTCTCTACTATAAAATTATTCTTTTTCTCTTTGTAGTTATAAATATTTTGGGGGGAGGTACTTTGAGACTATGTAACTATGTTATTTCTCCACAAACTTTCAATTTATTCATTTATGTATTCATATCAGTATGTCCTTATGGCTTCCTATTTTATTAAATAGATGTAATGCATTACTATCATTATTTATTTTGATGTTCAAATTTTCTCTAATTTAGCCAGTAGGAGCTCCTTTAAGCTGGCTTCTGTGTCCTTTTGATATGCCCTCATCATTTTTTAAGCATTTCTAAACATAAAAAGATGTTCCAGATGTTATCTTTTTCTTTCCCTTGAATCAACCATTTCTGCAGAGTGTCCCAGTTCCTTCAAACAGAGAATGGTATTTAGATTAAGCATTAGATATACTCATTGCTATTTCTCCACTCCAAGAGTTTAAGATATTCCTTCATATTTTCTTCTATTTCTTTTATAATTTAGTTTATTATAGTTGAATCTTTAACTCTATGGAAATACAATTTTATGTGAGATTAAAGGATCTCACTATTTTACTACCAAATTATAATATTAGACCCATAATTTAAAATTCTCCCATTATAAAAATAATGCTTACTCGTCATAAAAATCCAAATACATAAAAGATACAAAGAATAAAAGAAACTTATCCAAATTTCATCACCCAGAGGTGAACATGATTAACAGTGTGGTGAATATCCTGTAAGACATCTTTCTGTACCAGTCCTTCCTTCTCTTACTAAGAAAAACCACTGTAGGATGTTGAGAAGTATGCTGATAAAAATGTTTCATTTTGAAAAGAAGAGTATTTTATCAATAAAGAAATGTAAAAAGGGTTATTACTATGAATTTTTAAAAAAACTTTGGCATTTCTCTCACAACCTTTCAAATACTAATGTATACTATGAATCTCTTAGATCTCTTGGAAGAGGAAGAAATCTAAGCTTCTTAGCTTGCAGTCTTTCACAGGCTTATTTGACTGCGTATCACTAAGGTTGTAGAACCCAAATTATTATAACATCTCCTGAATTAGCATTAGAAAAGAATCTGGGGTAAGCTATATAAGATTTTATGTAAATAGGATTGTGCTATTTATTCTATTTCTATTCTATTTCTGCTTTTTCACTCCATTGTATCTTGGATGTGAAGCCCAGTAACCACCTTAGGTCTCTTCCGCAGAGAAAACTGCTGCAGAGCCTCCTGTCTATAGCCATTGGCTGCAGTTTTTGCAGCTATCATTAGCCTTCAACCTTAAGAAAAGCAATAGTACCCACTATCCTCCAACAGATAACTAGATTTCCCTTGGACGGTGGTGGACACTTGAGCCTAACTAAATAAAGCTGCAGCTTAGAATTATGTTCTCAATATTTGGGAGATTTGGTTGGTATCCTTTTTGTCTTCCAACATCACTTTCAAATCACTCCTTCCCTTCCACTTTCTAGTAAAACAAAATAAAACAAAACAAATAAATCCATGCTTATTTTATATCTAGCCAACCCTCATCATTCCCTTTTTAAGTTGTTGTCTTTATCAAGTTCCTAGACATTTTCCTCTCTGTTCATTGAAGGCTCTGCACACGGTTTAGAGCCCTAATTCAGACATCTTATTGTTACCCCATACTACTTATTTTGGTAGCTTGCTTCGTTCATTTACCCCCACTATTAAGATTAGTAAGTCAACTACCAGTCCACTGTCTCCTCTCTTCCTTCTTATATATCAACAGCAGTTGCCTTCAGTTCTTTTTTTCCAGCCTAAAGTTCACGGTCACCATTTTGTTCACTATTTTTTTTAATACCTTAAACTCCTTTGCTCTTTGTTCTTCTGTTGACTCCACCTGGCAGAACTTCAACCCTGCCTGTATCCAAGAATCTTAGGACAGATGCAAGAGAGTCACACAACCTGACAGACTAGTACCATCATAAATATTTGATACTTCTGTAGTCAGTATAATCTTCTAGTCTATGAAACAACCATTTTAAATCTTCTCCATTTAACCCAAACTCCCAAGAGGTAAGTATCCATTGCTCAGTGGATGATCATGCCTATTATTTCACTGAGTAAAGATAAGTTATCAGTTCCTATCTTTAGAAACTGCTACTTCCTTATCTACATATTCATCTATTCCCTCTCTATCAAATTTTTCTCATTGACATTTAAACAAAACAGAACAAAAAATCTTCTTTCAATCCAAGCCCCATCCAATTATTGCTCTTTCTCTGCCCCCATGAACAAATTTCTTAAAAGAGTGAAATGACGGCCAGGCGAGGTGGCTCACGCCTGTAATCCTAGCATTCTGGGAGGCTGAGACGGGTGGATTGTTTGAGCTCAGGAGTTCGAGACCAGCCTGAGCAAGAGCAAGACCCCGTCTCTACTAAAAATAGAAAGAAATTATATGGACAGCTAAAAATATATATAGAAAAATTAGCCGGGCATGGTGGCGCATCCCTGTAGTCCCAGCTACTAGGGAGGCTGAGGCAGGAGGATCGCTGGAGCCCAGGAGTTTGAGGTTGCTGTGAGCTAGGCCGATGCCACAGCACTCTAGCCCGGGCAACAGAATGAGACTCTGTCTCAAAAAAAAAAAGAAAAGAAAAGAAAAGAAAAGAAAAAAAAGAAAAGAGTGAAGTGACCCCTGCCTATCTCTCTAAACTCACCTCCATACAGCTCTTTCCATCACTTACTCTGTTTTAGCCAGAATGGCCTTTTATAAAGTCTTCGAACACACTAAGTTCTTTCCTTTCTTAGCACATCTGCCACTCCTTCTGCCAAGGATATTTCTTGGCCCAGTGCCCTTTGCATGATTACCTTCTCATTCTTCAGGTCTCAGCTTAAATGTTTTTTCTTCAGAAAGAACTTGCCTAAACGTAACTCAAAAGTATACTCGCTGCCTCTCCCCTTTACATTTCCCTATGGAAAAGGTTCTTTTTCTTTATACCACTTATCACAATTCATAACTGCATATATATTTATTTACTTTTTAAAAATTTTGTGTGCTTTCTCATTAGACTGTAAGCTACACATAGGCAAAGATAACAGCTGTTTTGTTTACTACAATAACATGGCGCTTAGCATAATGCTAAGGTCATAGAAAGTGCCCAGGTTCATAGAAGGTGTTTAAGTTCAAAGAAGGTGTTCAATATATATTGTTGGATACAGGTTTATGTTTACTTCAGTAAATGAGACTATCTTAGATCCAATATCAGAAACCTGGAAAACATTCTTGATATTCCCTTTCCCTAACTCCAATGAGATAAGTGAGATAGCTAGTAATCAAGTCAGGTAAGGCCATGTAGGGCCCAGGACCTTAGAAGATCTCTGTCTGGATGTGGATTTATTATTCTAAATGAGATGGGAAATCACTGGGAGTAGTGATATGAGCCGATAGGTTGTAAAACTGAACTGCCTAACAAGACAGCTACTATTTATAGAAAGCTATTAATACTTAAATTTAAATTAACTAAAGAAAAATAAAATAAAATAAAAATTTCAGTGCCTCAGTCTCAACAGCCAAATTTCAAATACTCAGTTGCATGTGGCTAATGCTTCTATATTATATAGCACAGATATAGAAAATTTCCATCATTGTAGAAAGTTCTATTGGACAGCGTTATGCTGAAAGGTTCATCAGGGCTGTTTTGGAGAAAAACAGAGGAGTCACCAGGTAAAAAGGTGAAAGAACAATTAGGAAGCTATCCCAAGAGTTTTGGCAAAAAATGTGAGTGATGCAGGATAGCATGGTAGAGGTGAAGGTTGCAAAAAAAATTGATGTCTGGATATATGTTGAAGATACAGCTGATAAGACATGCTGATAGAGAGTGAGAGACAGACAGGAGTCAAGGGTCAAAGATTACTTTATCAAAGGAAGAATGACAATTTGGAAGAACATACGTAAACAGGAGAGAATATATTTTAACTATGGGGATGATGACTGGGATTAGGGATGGGGGAGTAGGGTGAGAAATAATAAAACAAAAACCATGGATACCAATGATAATACCATGCCATGCATGAAGTTAAAAGTAGGATAATCCACTAAACTGTGTACCTGACAGCCCCCTTAAAGAACAGGAGGAAAAAAGAAAGGTAAACATGCAAGCAAGCGATGTCTCTCTTCATTGGTCAAAACAAGGCCCAGGGAAACAGCTCTCTCTATAAATTTTCAAATACTATCTTTTTATTTTAATTATACCACCAGCAGCTGAACAGATAGGTAAAATCTCTCTTCACATTTACATGATGTCTTTTCTTCAGTTCTGATCTTTGCATTAATGTATCATTCCCTATATCCTTTTAATAAAGTAGTTTATAGTATACGTCTATAATTATATGACTTCTATTCTGAATGTTTAGTTCTACCTAGAAGCTCTCTTCCATAGTTCCTTTCTGATCAGTGTAAATTTTTTATTTACAACTTCTAAATATACTGTGGTTCTCTGCTTGTCAATCTAAGAGATTTGTATTTTTGAAATAAGATATATTCTTATATGACTATGTTTCAGTTATTGGTTTTATCCCACTAAATCTCTGTGCTAAGATCAAGGTTGTAGTTAATCTGAGTTATTACTCTATTTTGTGCATTGAGTCACTAATTCATCAGCTGTCAACTCTATCCCTGTGTTCTACATTCAGGGAATAAATAGATGAAGAAAGTAAAACTCTTTTCCTCAAGGATTTCCAATATTTGAGGGGGAAGACAAGCATATAGACAAGATAAATAATTACTGTGTAATGTGATAAGTCCTCTGATAGAAATATGAACAAAGAACAAAAGTAAGTAGAACTGTATGAGGAGCACAATTCTGATTGGTCTAGAAAAATATTAGAGAAAACTTATATTGTGGTTCCATTTAAGATGGTAAAGAACCTTGACAGGATAAGGAAAATGGAATGACTTCTAAAATCTTAAGTATTAGTTTCATCCTCTTTTCATTGATTTTTCTCCTACAAATTCTCCTAAAAAGACAACTGGTTCTCTCAGAATTCAGTTCATTCAATTTAATCAGTACAAAGCTCTAAGCTAATATAAGAAGCTGCTCGTTATTGTTAGGATAAATACATTCAAATAAAATCTAGAAATTCAAAGAAACATATCAAAATAAACTCATTCTATTTACTACCGACTGTAAATAGGAATTTATTTTCTTCTAGTTCTGGGGACTGGAAGTCTAAGAACAAGGTGTCAGCAGGGTTGCTGTGTCCTGAGGGCTCTCCCCTTGGTTTGCAGACAGCAGCCTTCTTGCTGTGTGTTCACATGGCCTTTCCTTAGTGCATGTGCAAGTAGAGAATGAGAGCTTCAGTGTTTCTTCCTCTCTTATAAAGAAATGAATCCCATCAGACAGGGCCCCACTCTCATGACTTCATTTTAATATAATTATCTCCCAAAGGCCCATTTCCAAATACCATCACATTGGGGGTTAGGGCTTCAACATATGAATTTTGGGGGGACAAATTCAGTTGGTAGCAGTGAGTTAGGAAGTATGTTAGTAGATTTGTTAATCAATAAGAAAGGTGAGACATTGTCCCCACCCTGAAGAATGGCAATATCTTTCTAGTGAGGAAACCAAACTGAGCTTGGACATACTTGTTAGCAAAGCGTAATTCAAAACAATGTAAAATTAAAAAATTCTTAGATTATAGAATTATTTTCAAAATCAGCTTTCTTATTATTTTGTGACTCCGATTATCTGATTTATGATAGTAAAATACCCAAAGAAAACCACCTTGATAATATTACTGTGATGCATGTCAGGTTTTTATATCTAGGCTTTAATTTGAAAATTTAAACTGCATGTATGAACATTTTCCATAGGCAAACCTACCAATAATTTTAAATTAGTTACTGCAAATTTCAAATGACCTGCTATTTTTTCTCAATATAAAAAACACCTTTACATGTTTTAACAGCACCTCTAGAAATTATATATTATATGCTAACATATGGTAGTGGGACATAGTTATATCCTCTAGTCTTAATTATAGGAAAACTACAGACAACTGTATGGCTTAGCTTTACTGTTTTATAAATGAACCAGTAAAGTTCATTTTAGTGAAATGAGCACATGCTTTTCATAAATTAAAATAAATCTCACATGGTAAAGCACCCATTTTGAAAATTAATTTAATTACATGTTTAAAATTTAATTACATTTAATTAAGCATTTAAGTTTAATATGAAATAAATGAATTATCAGTTAACTCTATGAAATGAAATACTGCCTTGATAATTAAAATCTATAAATTTTCCTATTCTGTGCAAAACTGCTAGTTCTCAAAAAACATTCAGAAAATATATATTTTAAAGACTATAGGACCATATCCTCACAGCTGATCAAGGTGTAATTTTTCTGGCACCTAGCTTGGTGGGCTGTACATTCACTGCCTCAGTAAATGGAGGCAGCATGGTACAGAAAAGAAGAGCAGAGATTTTGGAAACTTGGGTTTGGGTGTTAGCTCAGTCATGTACAGCCTGCAACAGTGCGAGAGTTACTTAGCAACTCTAACCTGAAGCTTCCTATAATATGGGGCCAATATAACTTCTCTCAGAGGGTTTTTAGGAGAATTAAATGAAATAGCCCATGGTCAAACGTCTGGAAGAGTGCACAACTTGGAATAGATACTTGACAAATGTTAATTCCCTCCTTCCCTCCGTTGTTGAATGAATAAATAAAAACTCCGTACTGTAGCATAAAAAAATTTTATCCTTAAAATATATTTTTTAAATCATAAAAGTAATACTGTATTATTTTTCATGTAAATACATCATGGTGGGCTGGGTGCAGTGGCTCATGCCTGTAATCCTAGCACTCTGGGAGGCCAAGACAGGAGGATCACTTGAGCCTAGGTGTTCAAGACCAACCTGGCAACATAGTCAGACCCTGTCTCTAAAAAAAATTTTTAAAAATTAGCTGGGCATGGTGGTGTGCCTCTGTATTCCCACCTACTTGAGAGGCTGAGGCAGAAGGATTGCTTGAGCCCAGGAGTTTGAGGTTACAGGGAGCTATGGCTGCACCACTGCAGTCCAGCCTGGGTGACAAAGAGAGATCCTATCTCCTAAAAATAAAAAAAATAAATAAATGTATCACACTGAATGAATATTTTATATTTATTTTCTTAAGCACTCCGCGAATGGAGGCAATATAGTATTACTGCTAACACAGATTTTTGAATCAGGGAGAACTGACTTTGAATCTGGTTTCTAACTTTTTACTATTTGAGAAATTATGGAATAGTTATTTTGACCCATTTCTCAACCCTGTACACATAGGTATGTCTGGTTCAATGTGTGTCAAAAATTGGGAACTAGCATTAATATTATGAAACATACGATTAAGGTCATATATAGAAAAGTAACATTTACTATTAGGATATTTACCCTTAGATATGCATTCTTTTAAAAAATGTGATAAAAAGGCATTCTATTACTCTTTGGAATCAGAATTTGCTGTTACATGGGTCATTAACTTACCAAGGTTCTACTTTAAGAGGTGAAGATATTTTTTTTGGAAGAAAAAATCCATGCCATTTTGAAGCTTCAATTAGTTCTTGTGGTATCCTTTTTGATGCATCATAATAGTGACCAAATCTTGAAGATGATACTGGTCCAATCTGCTAAAAACAAAACAAAACAAAACACATATAGGTTGTTGTTCAAAAAAATTTTTGTTTTAAACTACAATTTTTTTGTCCTATATCCAGCAAAACAATATTTATGTACTTTTATACTAATAAGAAAGAGCTGATATACATAGACTTATTAAATTTCAAAGAAGCATACAAACTTTATTATTTAAACTATTTATAGTTAGAAACCAACCATTTCATCTCTCTTCACTACTAGTGGTGCCTTAAGTTTGGTAGGAATCTAAACAGCTCTCTAGTTTTTTTTCTTTT
Organism: Eulemur rufifrons; assembly: GCF_041146395.1. Classification (NCBI taxonomy): domain Eukaryota; kingdom Metazoa; phylum Chordata; class Mammalia; order Primates; family Lemuridae; genus Eulemur; species Eulemur rufifrons. The sequence goes on along the minus strand of NC_090988.1, from coordinate 77,610,316 downwards.
TTTTTCATTATATTGTATACCTTCCTAAGTTCAAAAATTTAATATACTTAATTCTTAATTAATGTTTAAGATTTCAGGTTTTAACGACAAATTAAAAACACAGCTGCTAAGAACTAAATGAAAACTTAAGCCACATTCATTCATTGATGAAAGGCCCAAAAGAAACCAGCTTTTTAAATATATTAAACTTGAGTATTTTAAAACTAAATTCTCACAAGAGAATACATATGTAAATTCAATATTTCTTACAAACTTAAACTTGTAGTATAAAATGTACTGCAGTACTCCAGATAGGAACAAGGCACCTGATAAAGTGGGAGAATGTATGTAAACTACATTAGATCAATCAGAATCTGGCATAATCATTAGTTCATTGATAATTCCTGTTTTGTGTTCTCTACTAACAATTTCTCCAACAAATTATGTTTTTATCAGAAACTCTTATAACTATTGACACTGAATTTATTTACACAGGATAGTAAAAGTCTACTAACATAACATTAGCATTATATTGCTTTGAATTGACTTTGGGCTAATTTCTTTCATTCAACACATGGGAAATACATATACACCCCTATTTCAAGTTTAACAGACAAGTTTCAGAACATTCAACAAAATTAGATAATCTCTGAAGGCACTGAAGAACTATACATAGTAGATTCTTATCTTACTAAGTGATAACTTTTTAATTTAAATAAACATATTTTCTTTGCATTTAAGATTTCAAAGATTCATATTCTTAAATTAAATGCCTATAAATGTTAAATTATACAGTAACATGGAATAGAAAATTTTTAAGAACATTAAGAAATAGAACTTTTCTCAGATTCAGAGTCCATGGGTTTGACATTTATTTTCTAAATAAAATGACTGTTCATCCCCCCATGAGGTACTATTTACTTTTATTAATGAAAGAGATCTATCACTGGGTTTCAATCTAATGTTTCCAATCCAATTATGTACAGAATTATTATTCCCAAAACATAATTTATCCATTTATCATGAAACTATTCACGAATAAATTAATAACATTAAAATAGTTTCTTAAAAATAGGGTGTAAAGTTTTTAAATGTAAAGTTATTAGTCTAAAGCAATTTAAACAAGGTCTGTTCTTTGGCCTATAATCTATTCTTTATCCGGATTATAGTTCAGAATGTTTTTACTGCAATCTCTGCTAGAGCTCATCTTTTTATTGTGTAAGTCCAAGCCCCCTTAATGTTTTAGAAGGGCCTTGACTAACTGAACTTTGATCTGATGTCTTCATTGAGAAAAACACCAGGTTGCCCATTTCAGATGCAAATCCCCCTAAGGCCCAATAGAATTTAGTAAAGACAGCAAAAAAGAAAAAAACAGAAGTTTCCAGGATCCTCTTTGAGAATCCTGGGGCACACTGGTGTCCTTAATCCATGCTGCCGCATGGATTAAGGTAGGTGATAACCTTTCCTGATTCAAAAGAATAAGCAGAGTGCCTACAAACTGGGTGGAGACTAGGATTTGGCTATAATAAAACACCATGCAATAAAAGCTTGGTCTATGTCAGAAGCCTCTGAAAAGGCCTCAATGTACCACATTCCCAGGCCTAGTAGGGAAGCTTGCAAAAGCCTACCTGAATCAAATAAGCATGAATAATCTATTTTAGCAGACTGGCCATGGGGAGAGAGAAAGAAAGAGAGACTTTTCACTTCTTTTAAGTTTGAGTTAATAAATTTATTAGTGGAGTGAAGGTTCTTGAAGTCCTATGCACTCAGAGAAATATGCTAAATTGCCAAGAAGCAAAGTATGCTTTTTAAGTTGCCGTCTCTATTAATGTTTCTAATTACAATATTAATGTGATAGAAATCTCAGATTTCAGATGAATCAAGGCAGAAACTTGATTTCATGCTGTGACAGTTTTTACATATAGAACACAAATAATTCATTAAATTGTAAAAATAAAATTGGAAGCTTTTCTCATTATAATTATTAATTTATTTAGAAATTAAGATTAGATATGGCAGCTAAAATATTTACCAGGTAGACATGAAATTTTATTGCTGATAAAAACTTTAACCTTTTAATAAAAAAAATGAAAATATATTCTTACAGGAAAAAACAATTTTCCAAGTTTTTCCTACCCAAAATATATAGCATTAACATATAATCTGATTTTTGAAACACTGAAACTTTTTGAGGCCTAGAACTTTAAAACAAAGTCTTAAACATTTCCTCCATAAAAGATAACTAAATGCTGTAAATATAACTGCCCACAAAAAACTGTCATCAACTCCATAAAACATGCATTTAAAAATATCATCAATAACTAGTGAGTTTACTTAGTTTGATAAGAACATGTTGCTTTAGTTTTATATTATGAAAACTTCTATTTCTCACTCATAAACTATCTTTTAACTTTGTCATCTGTGGAAGAGAGTAAAATGGAATGGTTACTATGGTAAAAGAAAATGAACTCTGATGGGGTACACGAGGAAAAGAGAGCAACAAAACAATATCATACCTCAGCTCCAGTATATTACGAAGAAACAAAACTTACAGAGAAAAGCTGCACCACAAACAGTTTAAATAAGACCTTTTCTTACCACTGTTATTATTTCTTGTTTTTCAGTATGACATAACAGGCAGCAAGAACCCAAACAGTTTCTAAACACTTTGAGCCTCAGTTCAATCACTAAGACCTGGAGCTAAAAATTACTGTACAAGGCTGTTGTGCAAACCTAATGAACTACTGGCAATGAATATTTTGTAAATTATAAAGCACTATGTAAATGTTATTAATTATTATTATTGTGTCATGATGCACTAGAAATCAGAAGATCCCTTTCTGTCCTTTGTAATTACATTGCCTTATTGAAAAAACAATATTTGTTGGTCATCTATACATGCACACATCTATCACAGGACTGCTGTGGCTGAACCACTAAGATAGAGAGCCAAAGTGTCATAAGAATTTAACATAATGAAGACCTAATACACCGCCATGAATTGCTGGAGCCATTATAGGTCATGGCATTAGCGCTCTACAATATTGAAGAAATTAAGTCTCAGAATAGAATATAGGCTAGCAATTCATGGGGTGAGCAGGGAATAGGGGTTGATAATTAGGGAAGGAGAGGGGACATCTACCTGGGAGAATCAAAATCATATTGTGAGAAAAGGGGGGCTTTTATTAATACAAACAAGACATCCCTGGACATCCATACAACTGGATGATGTACTGCTTTATGCTTTACTAAGCTATTATTATTGATTTAGGTGTGCATATTCTTATCCTTTTTTGTATTCCCTAAGTGGGAATATGACTATGCTCTTAGGATCTGGTGACAACTTTTTTTAAAAGGTATTTCTGATAATCAACACATCTGGTTTTGAACTATTTATTTAATCTTAAGCTATAATAGTGTTAACTGCATTTTGTCTCAAGTAAATACAGAAAACCCAGGTTATTTTATTTTGTTAAACTGAGAATAGCAAAGTAAGGCCCAGATTTATAAAGCAGATGATGATGAGTGATTGCCAAAGCCTATCAGTCTTGGCAAATCATCATATACAAAATTACTGTGACAGGCAAATACACATGCTGGTGATAATTTATAGAAAAACAAAGAAACTGGAAGGTGGTTTTTTCTAAACTTGATACAACTCATTGTAAATACAATAAACTTAAGTTTGACCATTGACTATACATTCAATATAAGCTGTTATTTGTATTAATTAATACAACTTAACTCAGTTTAACATTTAATTTACATATGATTCATTCATGCATGCATCCCACAAATAACTATTGAGCACCCACTATATGTCAGTAAAACAAAATTGTCAAAGTCCTTTCATTCTAGTAGGAGGAGATAGATGATAATAATAAAATAGATATATTATCTGCTAGCTTAAACGATGATATGTGCTTTGAAGAAAAATAAAGCAGTAAGGAGATGATAGTGGCTTTATTTTACATAGAGTGACATAGGAAGTTGCTCCTAATAAAGTAATATTTTAGCAGAGATCTGAAGAAAATGGGAGAGTAAGCATTCTGAAGAAGATTATTATAAGAAGAGCACAATTTTCAAAACACTCAAGTTTTAAATCTTGAAAACTGAGCATTGGACTTATTTGTTAATAAGCAACTTTGGGGAATTTTGCTCCCATAGATATTTAAGCCAATGGCAGGTATACCAGACTCTAAAAGGAAGAATGGAATAAACACAATTCATTTATATGTGGAAGGGGGCAGGAATAGTATCTGTGAATACAATTTATAAAGAAACAATGCATTTTTAAAGAAACAAAGATTTTTTTCCCCAACTCTAAATGAATTTCATAATAAGTAGTAAGAGAGAAGGCTTTAAGTTTCTCTGTTGCTTGGATTTTCACTAATAATTGCACTTGAATAATGTTAATGACCAATGAAAAGACCAAAATCTAGCTGAGAGTAAAAATAAAGGAAACGGAAGAAACAAATTATGTATATAGTAACCGGATCGGTATACTGTCTTTACAAAAAAGCTAAATTTAACTTAGAGTTTATGTTCTTAATGGACTCTTTTAGAACACAGCAGTAGAAAAATTAGAATATACTTACTCTTCACAAAAGAGTCATCATTAAGCCCAATCATTTAAATGAATCTCCTAGATCAAAGACATGAAGTTCCTTTTCTTTAGGGTTCTCAAGTGCAAGTCCTACATCTCATCTGTTTTAATCTCTATCACTTAACTCATATTTTCCTAAACAGACTAACTACATTTATCCTGGCCTCTTGTACCCAGTTCTCAATCACTTCCAAGTTAGGCTATGCTTGCAACAACTTTAATTACACAAAGCTTCCTTTTTACTTTTTAATACAAATATATAGTATTCTACTGTTCAGACATATAATTTATTTAACTATTTTCTTACTGATGGACATTTATATATTTTGTTATTAATAATGTGCTGCATGAATAGCTCATGTATATTTCATTTACATCAGAGAAAACATATTCATGATATAAATTTCCAAATGGATCAAAGGACATATGTTTTTGTAATTTTTAAGGATACTATCAAATTACTCTCCATAGAAGTTGTACATATTTATGTTTCCACCAGGAAAGTATTGAGAGTACTAGTTTCTCCCCGTCCTTGCTAATATAGTATCTTACCAAACACTGTAGATCACTGTCAAATTGATAAGAGAAAAATGACAGGTCAGTGTCATTTTCATTTGTATTTCCCTTATTACAACTATAATTGGGTATCTGTTTTTGTATGTTTACGGGCCACTTAAATTTCCTTTTCATATTTCTGCCCATTTTAAAAAATTGGGTTGTAAACCATTCCTTATTCATTTCAAAAGTTCTTTGTATGCAAGGAAAATTAGTCCTTATTCTATGGTATTAGCTGCAAATATTCTCTCTTCAGTTTGTAGTTTGTTCACCGTCATTTAAATCACAGCTTAAAAATCATATTATTCAAACAGTTTTCACAACTAAATTAGAAAAATCTGCCATTGCTTAATATGTGCCTATTTTTATACCTGGTATACAGTTGATGCTTAATCAATATTTGCTGAGTGAATAAATATATTTATCATTCACTAGATATTTATTGATTATCTGGGCATTAATATAGGTGCTGCAGAAACAAGAGAAAACAAGTTCTCTGCACTTAAAAGAATTCTCAGTCTGGTGGAGAGGAGAGTTACATTACCAATTAACTATAAAACAATGTGGAAGAAGTACTTTAAAATACATGCAGTTCTATAGAGAAAAATAAGAAAGCAGATAATTACGTATGGAAAGCTATAAGTAGTAACACCTGCATTTGGAGAAGGATGAATTGGTGAATAAAGAAGTAAGAAGCATTACCAGCAGAAATACAAGCAATTCACATGAAGCAACTCTCATAGGATGGTTGACTACAGTTAAAAAAGTAGGCTTAGATTAAGTTGTATAGATTTTATATACAATCTTAAGAAGTTTGTATTTCATACGGTAGGCTTATCGCAGCAAAGAGGTTTCATCTCGCATATTTTCATTAACTGGTAATGACCACCCAGAACATTCTGCAGAGAAGTCATCTAAGGCTGTGTCTTAGCTTAGCAGGAGGGTACTATGATTGACAGTCCACAGTGCATTTAGAAGGAGGCAGTGAAAACAGGAAACCAAATAAGGCATTTGAAGTTCAAGAGTATCACAAACATATTTCTGTTCTTGGGAAAGATAACACTGATGGCACTGTGGAAGACTAGGAAAACTATGGAAACTATGTCTTATTCAGATTAGAATTTTCCTCCTTTCTACCAGTATGATAATGTCTGACAGACATTAAATGTGTTCTGAAAAGTGAATGAAGTGAACAATCAAATAATGGAGCTAGTAAGTGAACAGAGCCTTCACTAGGAGCAGAGCTCAGGAGCTTTAGTGGACAGATGTATTACTGGTATCTGTTTTGACTTCTCAGAATTTTTCCCTTCATTTCCTGTCTCTTTGGCTCTTCTGCATAGGTGAGGTTACCAGATAGATGAGTTTGGAAATGTAATAACTGAAAATATGTAGGAATAAAAAATAGTAATTTCAAAGAACCATTGAATATATGTAATCATACTGAATAGAAATAGCTTTATTAGTTCACTTAATCTGGCTTGCACATTATTTATATTTATTTATAAAATATATATATTTATATTTATAAAATAAAGGATTATTTGTGGATATTATGGAAAAAATAAAATAATCTATTTTGGTAAAAAAAAACAATTTGCCATAATTTTGTTTGTAAGAAATGTCATCCTGATGACATAGTCTACGAATGAAATATCTAGTTATTTAAATAAACATATATACATTGTATTGCATTTAAAGAATAATAGATATAGCATAAGAGATTCTATAAAATGAAAACAAACACATTTGCAAACATCAGAAATAGTTTGTATGTTAACTTACCTCCATCTTGGGTAATAACTGGTAACGCCAAGCTATTTTCATCTTAACATTAGATTCTGGTATTTTATGATTATATACATCTTCATCAAGTTCTTTTTTATAATTATCATTGAGTAATGGTGCTGGAAGTTCCTAAGAAAACAAAATGACACATTATTGAGCATCTATGGTAAAAATATGACAATTTTCTTAAATCATAAATTTAGCAACACTAGAACTTTCCAATGTATTAAAAATTGATGCCTTATAATTGACATAAGCACAAACTCATAACAATATAGATATTTCTAAAACAGAGAAAAAGGACAGAATTTTTTAGCAATGAACTAGAATTTAAAGAAAATATTCCAATATCTATACTCAGAAAAATCAATTGCTATTCCAACAAGAGGCTATGCTTATTTTTTAAAAATTTACACACTTAAAGTATGGAATTTGCACTTAAGTATAACATGTAATTACTGTTATGTTTGCCACAAGGTAAAAATAAAAATGTGCACAATCTGTTTAATGGTTTGTAACTCTAGAAGTTAAAAAACTCATTCACTGAAACAGTGAGTAAGCAAACAACTAAGAATAACCCACATCAAATGTTAGTTTAGCACTTGTAAGCTTATCGCTTTTAACAATAAAAATAGAATTTAAAATTTCTGATTAAATGAAGAGATACTGAATTCTAATTTATTAATTTCAGAAGGGGACCTACTGAGTGACTACAAAAAACACAGAAACATGTTTTTGTAAGGAGGTACTATGAAAATAATTCATACAGAAAAAAAAAAAACTATTATATATCTGGAAGAAAAAAAGCACATGCAATAATTTTGTTTTATTTTTTATTATTAGCCAGAATCATAAAGATAATGTGGGACATTGGATTAGTAAACATAATCTTGTGTTATGTTATAAATTAGTCTAAGTTACAACTTTTACTTTTCAACATCAAATTTACTTAAAGCTTAGAATTATGTCAACTAATCAGCTGAAAAATATATTAGCTATTACATATTTTAGGCACCTCCTAAAAGTGGATTTATCATTTAATTTATGCCAGTATTAGAAACCAGTTATATCATTTAAGCTCTAAATCCATTATTCCTAGCAAGGCATTAGTATCTTCTTTTTCCAGTGGAAATAAATATTTGTGAGGGAATATAGTGTAATATAGCATAGTGGTTACAAGTTTGAATTCTGCAACCAGAATTTTTTTTCAAATCTTTGCTATGCACTAATAGCTGTATCTGGGTTACCTTGACCACCTATTAGGACTCTCTATGTCTCTATTCATCATCTGAAAAATGGAGATAACAGTATCCACTTCAATAGGTTGTGGTAAAGAATAAGTATGTTAAACATATCAAATGAAGAGATTGGTGCTTGCCACATATTAAGAATCAACTAAGTGTTAGATTATGAGAAGTCAGTTAAATAATTGTCTTAATCATTACTCAGAGCTATACATTTTTGTACTGGCAATATTTAGCACAAAATATTTGGATTAACATCTTTTTCAACCCCAGGGATGCTTAATAATAGTTATTACTAGGTAGCCCACAACTCAATAAAAACAACAAACATTTGAAAAATTAATTTTTTCAACAGAGATGGTACATATTTTAAAATTTATGTCGGTCTCATTATTTAAAATACGCCAATCTTAAAAAGAAATGTTCTTACATTAATGTGTATAATATTAAAGAAATAGTCCTAAAATAAAATATTAGAAACTTCTTATTAATATAGGTAACATAGCTAAACAAGATGACATTATTAAAAGATAAGCATATATTCATTTATTTTATTAAATATGTATCTACTCTCATAGTAGATGTTTCACCATATTAAAAACTTTTTATGTATCATGAAAATTATAATGATCTCAATTTTAGTATTGAGAAAACATTCATTCTCTTAAAGATAAAAATTTTCAAAAGATGTACAGAAAGTACACTTTACAATTAACGTCCATGTAAAAGTTATGTTTTCTTATATGTGTATATATATTTTACATTGAGATAAAACTCACATAACTAAATAATTTAAAATTCATTTTAAAGTATAAAATTCAGTGGTTTTTAGTATATTCAGAGTTGTGCAACCACTATCTAGTTCTAGAATATTTTCATCAGTCCCCAAAGAAACTCCATACCCATTAAGCAATCACTCCACATTCCCTCTTCTAACTCCTATCAACCACTAATTTGCTTGCTGTCTGTGTGGATTGTTCTATTCTGGACATTTCACATAAATGGAATCATAAAATATGTGATCTTTTGTGTCTGGTTTCTTTCACTTAGCATAATGTTTTCAATGTTCATCTATATTGTAGCATGTATCAGTACTTCATTCCTTTTCATGGCCAAATAATATTCCATTATATAGATATACTACCTTTTGTTTAAGCATCACTTGATGAACATGTGGATTGTTTCCATTTTTAGCTATCATGAATAATGCTGCTATAAACAATCAGGCACAAATTTTTGTGTGAACGTGTTTTTAATTCTTTCTGGTATAGACCTATGAGTAGAATTGCGGGGTCATAGGGTAACTACATTTAACTATTTGAGGAACTACCAAAATGTTTTCCAAAGTTGCTGCACCATTTTACATTCTAACTAACAATATATGAAGGTTCCAATTTTTCCACATCTTCACAAACAACTGTCATTATTATTTTTTAATAGCTATCCTACTGAGTATGAAGCGGTATCTCAATATGGTTTGGATTTGCATTTTCCTAATGACAATGATGGTGAGCATCATTTCGTGTGCTGGTTTTGCTATTTGTATATCTTTTTTGGAAATACATCTTTCATACTCTGATCCCATTTTTAAAATGTGTTGTTTATCTTTTTGTTGAGTTGTGAGATTTTTTTTATTTATTCTGCATAGATGTTACCAGATATATTATTTGTAAATATTTTCTCCCATTATGTGGGTTGTCTTTTCACTGTCTTGGTCATGTCCTTTGATGAACAAAAGTTTTTTTAATTTTGATTAAGTCCAACTTATCTGTTTTTTTCTTTTGTTGTTTATGCTTTTGGTGTTAGATATTAGAAACTGTTACCTAATCCAAAGTCATGAAGATTGATACCTATGTTTTCTTATAAGAGTTTTAGTTCTTACATTTAGGTCTTTGATATATTTCAAGTGAATTTTTATATACCGTAAGAGGTAAGAGTTCTTACATTTTTCTAAGACTAAAGTATCAGTTATGTTGAAATTATTATTTATTGAGTCTCTACTATGTGCTAAGTCCTGGTCTAGGTTTTATAGATACAGCAGTGAACAAACTTAGTAACAAGAGTACATACATATAGTGCTAAACCTAATCCAGGCACTTTTCTAAGTGCTTTAGATACATTAATTCAGTGTTCATAATAAACTTATGAGGTAGGTACTATTATTATCATCTCCTTTTTACATAATGAGAAATGAAAACATAAAGAGGTTAAGTAACTTGCCCAAGGCCACAGAGCTAGTAAAAGATGGAGCTAGGAATGGGTATGGTGGTTCATGCCTATAATCCCAGCACTTTGGAAGACCAAGATGGGAAGATTACTTGGGCCCAGAAATCTGAGACAGCCTGGGCAACATAGTGAGACCCTGTCTCTACAAAAACATTAAAAAAAAAATAGCTGAGTGTGATGGCGTGCGCCTGTACACCCAGCTACTTTGGAGGCTGAGACAGGAGGACTGCTTGAGCCCAGGAGTTTGAAGCTACAGCAAGTTATGTTTGCACCATTGCACTCCAGCCTGGGTGACAGAGTGAGATCCTGTCTACTGATAAATAAATGGTACATAGATAGATAGATGGAGATGGGCATTTGAAGCTGAGTAGTCCTACTTCAGAGTGTATGCTCTCAACCACCAGGCTATATTGCCTCTACAATAAGTTTCATTTTATTTGGGGAGGAAAAAATAAACAAATAAATATATAATAGGTCACATGAAAATAAATGCAGAAAAACAGAGCAAGGTAAGAAGGCAGGGGCTCTATTTTAATAAAAGTGGTCAGGGATGCCCTCTTTGATAAGGTCAAAACTGATGGAGATGAGATAATTCTATATATAATTAACTGAAATTCTATAAAATATACGACTATAGCTATTTTTCATATAGATATGGTACCACCTATACATAATTAATAATCTTTCAGAAATATATCTATGCTATTCCCTAGGTCATGATATAGTAGAAAGAGTACTAATGCTAGGAGGTTCAAGTGTGTGAAGGATCCAAGGATCTGTAATGTAATCTGGCTTCATTCTTCATATGAATATAGAAGACCTACAGTACAGTACAAAAGGAGTATATATAAAAGGGAACTATATAATATTTATAGTCTATATTTTTATATAGCTCTCCCTTCTCTAAATTACCATTTCACTTTCATTTGTGTCAGACATTTTGGTATTTGGTTACATGCAGCTTCATATTAATTTACATTTATGTAAATTTACAATCATTTACAATTATGTAAATTTATTCATATACATTCATACATTTATAATCTCATTTTCCCATCAGGCCTGTAAGTTTCTTAGGGGTTAGGCCCTTAAGTTTTTAGGGACTATGTGGAAATATATGGTTTTTGTACTTGTTATAAAAATAGCACCATAACAAGTACAAAGAAGATTACTCAACAAATACTTATTGAATTGAACCATATAAACTTCCTGGAAGACTCTCAGTGGGTTGATTTTGTGTTATTCTCAAGGAAACTAATACCACAACTTTCTCTTGGCTCCTTATGTTTCATGTGATAATCTATATCCCTATTAAGTTGTAATTGTTTCTCAGCACAAGTGGTAAGTACATGTTTTCCATTTAATATATTATTTTATTGCAAAATGTTCAACTTATAGTTCATTTCATAATCCTGAAAAATATAAGAAGTTTTCCAGTGGACATATTCTAGAATGTTCTTTAAAAGAAAAAATGATTTAAAAAATAATTGCAAGCAATGCAGAGAAGTACAAAGAAGAACTAGCAACCAAAGAAATGTACTTTAAAACCAATTACCATTTCCCACTCATTATATAGGCAAACAAACAAATAAAACATCTAAAAATACCAACATTGTCAAGAGAGCAGAGAAACTGGGAGCCTCATTCACTACTGGTAGAAAGTTAACAGTTTACCAGTTTTACTACTGTAAAACCATTTTAGAGAAAAATTTGGAAGAATTTCGGCTGAAAATGCGCACATCCTACCAACCAGTGCCTCAGAGAAAATCTCACACACATGCACCAAGAGATACAAAATCATCATTGAGGACTTTAATAATAAAATAATAGAAATAACTTAATTATCCATCAATAGGAAATAGATTAATAAACTGTTATATAAGCATAAAATAGAATAATATATTATTAAAAATAAATAAGATTGATATGAAGTGACATGGATACATCTAGAAAATAATGTTGAATGAAAAAATCATGTTAAAAGTGACATAAACAGTATGATAGAGTTTATGCCCTTCTAGGAGGTAACTCCATGAACTGCAGTGAAAAAAGTAAACAAAGTCCCTGATTTCATAGAGTTACATTCTAGAAGGGTAGTGCTATGAACTTTGAAGAAAAAAGAGGAAAGAAATAGGGAGCAATGGGGGGGATGTATTACTTTAAATAGGGTAGTCAAGAAAGCTCTCCCTGATGAGGTAGATGGATTATAATTTCAATTATTTTTTTCACGGGAGGTCACGGAGTTCTTTTATGTTTAAAAATATTTGCCTTTTTTTAAATACTAGACTAACATTTTAGTTTATGTCATAATATTTTCATTCACTTAGAACTAGGTAGACAGTACTCTACCGCCTTTGGGAAAATAATGATGCTTTAGAGAGGCCTGAAGGCTTCAACCCTTGTAGATGACTTGCTTTTTCTGCCTCAATGCTTGAATAATTCTTCCATCAACAACGTAAATGGGCTATATCTGTATTCAATGCTTTGTATTATTCTCTCCTCCCCCACCTCATAACACTGGATGCTTTTTGAGCTAAAGATTCTTTTTTCTTAATTTCAATTAAAAAATTTCCTTTTGCATTTAAAATTATTTTTCTGTTCCATACTAAAACAGAATGTATCATTGTTAATATGATAAATGTTAGGTGTATCACCAACAGTTGTAAAACTTTACACCGTAAACAATTTAAAGTGTTAAGGGTAAATAAATATGTTTTTCCATCTTCTAGACAAGCAATGATTAACAGAACTTTCTGTGATGTTGGGAATGTGCTATACATGCACTGTCCAATATAGTAGGCACTATCTACTTAAATTTATTTAATTTCATTAAATAAAACATTTCCTACATTGTAATTATATTCTCATTTAACGTTTTAATTTTTTTTCTCTGACTTCAGTGTGACTGTCACAAGGCTGTTCCTTGCTGCTACTTTATTGGGTAATAATGTTTTAATTATGCAATTATCCTTTTTTATCTACTCATGTTTTATTTTATCTTTGTGATTTTATTTTATTGAACTCATGTTCTTATTAAACTCTTCTGTAAACCTCCTATGGAGGAATTTCCTTCTGTTCTTGGATCGTTTTCTTCCAAATTGAGTTTTTTTCTTCTAGTTATAGTTTGATGGCTGTGTATTTTGATATCCACCCACTTTTCTGTACCTTCAGGTTATGTGAGCTTAGCAAAGTTAAATGCAATCTTTTTTTTTTTAGAAGACCTGGGCTCCTTATTCTCTTGTGAGATTTCATGAAATGCCAGACTCCTATGTTCACATCACTTGGTTCAGAAAGCATTCTATTCCCATTCAAGATGTGGTACACTATTAGCTTTTGTATTATATCCCCAATTCAGTGTTGCGTTCCGCAACATTTGTTTTAGTTTCAGAAGATCAGCCCTAATTAATTCTTAAGATTGTCCTAATTCACTGGTCTGAGTGTGAGAGTGAAGCTTGGAACCACACTGAATGGTGAACTTTGGACCCTGACTTTTCTTGTTTTGTTCACTACAACTGATTTTTTTGGAGTATTTAAAATTATTTTTTGTTTGGTAATGTAGAAGAGAGTCTATGATCCATATTTAATATTTTGATATTTTAATCTAAAACTCTTCATATTCAGTAATTCTTAGACTTGAAAAAAATTTGAATATGAAGAGTAAGGGAAATAAACATCGATTACCTTGCCATAGAGAACTATTAATAATTGAACATTCTGTTTAGAGCATTTTAACTATATAAAAACTGTGTACTTACTCATATTGATTGATTCAATTAAATCTATATATTTTAAAGTTATTTTAAGTTCTTGGTTCTTAATTATTTTCCTGCATTTGTGTTATACCAGTTAGCCATGCTGTGAATTCTAATGAAAACTTCTTGAAGGAAATCAAAAGTGCTACTCCAATGAATACACAAATGATAAGAAAGAGAAACAGCCTTACTGCTGATATGGAGAAAATTTTAGTGGTCTCGACAGAAGATCAAACCAGCTACAACATTCCATTAAATCACAGCATAATCCACAGCAAGGTCTCAACTGTTTCTCTTCAATGCTATGAAGGCTGAGAGAAGTGAGGAAACCATAGGGAAAAAAGTTGGAAGGAAGGAGGTGTTTCCTGGGTTTTAAGAAAAGAAGCCTTTTCTATAACATAAAAATGCATGGGGAGGCAGTAAGTGCTGATGTAGAAGCTGCACCATATTAACCAGGAAATCCAGCTAAAATCAGTGATGAAGGTGGTTACGCTAAAAAACAGATTTTCAGTGTAGACTACGATTCCAGTCCTCATGAATAACTTTGAGGGGTTCAAGACTTCAGTGGAGGAAGTAACTGCAGATTTGGTAGAAAAAGCAAGAGAACTAGAATTAGATGCAGAGCCAGAAGATGTGACTGAATTGCTGTCATCTCATGATAAAACTTTAATCAATAAGGAGTTGCTTCTCATGGATAGGTAAAAACCAAATGGTTTCTTGAGATGGAGTCTACTCTGGGTCAAGATGCTGCGAACATTGTTGAAATGACAACAAAAATTTTGGAATATTACATAAACTTGGTTGATAAAGCAGCAGTAGGGTTTGAGAGGATTGAGTCTAATTTTGAAAGAAGTTCTACTGTGGGTAAAATGGTATTGAACAGCATCATATTCTACAGAGAATCTGTAAAAGGAAAAGTCAATCAATGCAGCAAACTTCATCGTTGTCTTCTTTTAAGAAACTGCCACAGCCATCCCAGCCTTCAGCAATCACCACCCTGATCAGTCAGTAGCCATCAACATTGAGGCAAAGCCCTCTAACAGCAAAAAGATTATGATTTCCTGATGGCTCAGACGATTGTCAGCATTTTGTAGTAATAAAATATTTTTAAATTAAAATACGTATACATTTTTTAGACATAATGCTATCACAATTAGTAGACTACAGCTGAGTGTAAAAATAACTTTATATGCCCTGGGAAACCAAAATATTTGTTTGACTTGCTTCATTGCAGTGGTCTGCAACCAAACCTGCAATATCTCCGAGGCATGTCTGTACATCAAGACCCAGGATCAAAAATGAAGCATATAATTACTTTATTTCATTGATTCTAAGACTTGTTTTTTTCTTTACATGTTACCACATCTGAAATCAAGATGCATTTTACAATTGATAATATGTCATAATTGTCAGCCAGGCAGGAGATACAAAGTTATCACTGTCTGTGTACACAAAAACTTGATTGTTATTCTTGGTGTGCAAGGGGTGTAATTCTTCAATATTTCAGCCAGAATCCATACATGGATCAAGTAAGGAAGAATATAAATCCTAGATTTTTAGAATACTTCCACTGATACTAAGAAAATCAAGAACACATCTGCAACAATACTTGCAGAATGAATGTTAATGTTTTAGAATAAAATCTGGTGCAATATTGGAGCATGTTTTACGAAGTAAGTGCTGCATTGCCAGTGTTCTTGATGACAGAGAGAACAGTATGTGAAAAATGTAAATTGTGAAAAACATGGATTGTAATGACTATGATCCAGAGAGTGATTGAGAACAGCAGTAATCTGAATGTGAAGTTTTATGGGTACCTTACACATTTTGCTCATCTTTTTTTACGTACAAGTGTGATACGATTTAAAAAATAAGTCTAAGAAATCTCTTTCAATAAGAATTAAAAATTCTAAGTGAAAAGAAACATTCTCTCCTAAATTATGTGGTAATGATTTTTTCTCGTTTTGGTACACTTAATTATGATGCATCTGACAATCAAAGGCATCTCAGATCTGATTAAGACATGGTATTTCTTTAGTAAGTGGGCCAAAATTCTCTCTAAGTGTTGCATCAATATATATATAAAGAACAATATTTTAACCCATTAGGGTGCAGATAAATGTTATCATGCGAGTAATTTACCCAGCTAAGATCTATGTGAACACCTGGTTACTCTTCAATATTCTTACCATTATTTTAGGCAAAAATCTGACCAAAAATAAAAATTTGATCAATACAAATTAAGAATCATTAGCAGTATGTTTTTTAAATCTTGTGAAGTAGGGAATTAACCTATGCTAGAAAATGGATCCTAAGGCAACAGCATCAGATCATCCTTTACCTCTGAAAAAAAAATCCATTATGTAAAAATTCTATGTCAATGGTTTCAATATTACTATTCATAATGGAAGTGAAAATGACTCAACGAAAATGAGAAGTTGAGGACAAAAGAACATTTTGGTACTTCTGTCTTTTAATACCCAGAGATTTATAATATAAGAGTTTATTCAATATGTTATCATATTTGGAAGTCTTCAAATTTTTGAAGTATGCCAACATTACCCACCCTGCTTACTGTGACTCACTGACCCTCTCAGAAGTGATCATTACTATAATCTGTAATATACCATTTGTTATAATGTCTGTTTCTAATCAAACGAAAAATTTAATTAATGTTTTGATAAAATCTCTATTTCAGGAGAATGCTAAGAATAAAGCTCTTTAATATTCAACTATTACAGCTGTCAATCACAGATCAGTGTCCTCCCTCACACTTTTAAAAATCCCCAGTCTTTGATTTCTAACCCAGAGCACAAACAGAACATAACTGTATTGTTATATCTGCCTTTTCTAAAAGAAAGATGATCAGATTTTTGGTTTTTCTCTGCAATGTGGTACTCAGAGTTATTAAGTATTAGGTAGCAAGAGTCATGAATAAATAAAAATAAAAAGCAGACTTCATAAGTTCTGTACAGAAGATAGGATGGAAAGAAAAATTTTCTCTCTGTTTTAATCAAATGAAACAAGTTAGAAAATTAACATGAATAAAGAAAATGGCACTACCTTTGAACCAAATTATTACAAATTTCTAATACCAAAATATACTCCAGTATTTATGTATATATTTTTTCATCAGATACATTTATCCTTATCCATAAGGTATGTAAATATATTTTTTTCCTTTTCATTTCATGTCTTGCTGTGCTTACTGCTATATTATTTTGTGGTCTTTGTTTTGGCAGATGCACAAGCAAAATCTGATTCCAACAGTTTGACCCTTCTCACTTTTTATGTTCTCTAGGGCATAATGAAACCAAAGATACAATCCCTCAGCAGTTAATGAAGCTTAACCTCACACCCTCTTAATTACCAATGCATTACACCAACTATGGGCATCATACTCTTCTCTAAGCTATTTTACAATTCAGCAGAAGTACTACTGAGCTATTATGTAGCAACATAATCCATGCAGCATGAGAAATCCTTCTTAAAAATCAAATCTTTTGATCCTTGCAGGTTTTGATAACTGTATAATTAATACTACTTAAGCATTATCCATGTATCAGTAAGTATGTTACTTTGTTGGTTTGTTTGTTTTGGCAACGTTTATTTACTGAAAGTTGGAAAAAAGAAAAAAAATCAAAAAATATTACTGATTGCCATAATTTTAATATAAAAGTATGCCAGACATCTAACCTGAATATCCATATATTAAAGGTATATTCCCCATATTATCTACATCTAAAATATTTAGAAATATGGGGGAGGAGTGAGTTAGCTGTTAAAAGCATTCAGGAAAGGGTCACAGAGTTGCATGAAGTCAGGTAAGGGAGTACAGTTGATGCTGCATAAAATAAAGTTTTTAAAACTCATAGATTTTAAGATTAATAATTAGCAAATTAACTTATTCCCATGTATATTTTAAACTGAATTCTGTATAAATAAGAAAATATCTTAGTGTAATTTAAGATGTTTTTCTTGAATATAAGGGTGGCAAAGTTACTGCTATTATAAGAAGAAAGGGTAAAAAACACTTTCACATTGATATAAAAATATTGTTTTAATAAGACTGCTGAGTTAAGCTATTGACAAAAATAATCCTTTTTATTTGGAAAGTACATCACTTATATGAATCTGAAAATAGAAAAAGAAACCAGTGAGATAAGAATAGTGTTTGCAATACTTTTCTGTCAAGCTCTATCACATTTCTCTTTAACATGTAAACCAGGAATGTGTTGAGAAGACTGGATAATATTTCCTTCCTTTTTTAAACTAAGATAGAGGAAAGGAGAAGGATAACGTGGAGAACAGGAAATAGAAATCTGCATTACATATTCAGAAATGAAAGGAAAGAATTACACTAAGAAATAAAAAATACTATCTTCATATAAACACAAATCATAATCTAATTATTTTAAAATATACTCTAAACCAAAATATTTTTAAAAGTACCAATCATAGAAGGATCTCAAAGCAATTTAGATATGTAATCAATCCTTAAATTCTACCCAAATCTGGTAGTTGAGGTTGGGAAAGTGAAGTATAGGCAGATTTAAATTCCTTTATCTAGGTCCCAGCATTATGTCTGCTAATATCATAAATAGCACTCCAAGTCTTGACCAAGGCAACCACACGCTTTTAATACCGCCTGTGGATGGCACTGACTTAAAAGGAGTTTAAAGGGAAAAGCATCGAGTTTCTTGGCATTCTGATATTATTAGCTTCCAGCATTATTTTCTCATATATATAAAAAATCAAAACCATCAAGCTGCTAAGAATAACTCTACATGTAGTCTATATTAATTTTATTAATATTCTCACATATACTGAGCTAAGATCCAGAATTTATAAATTTTATATATCAAAATGTAAAAGCTGTATTACATATTATTTCAAAATGTTCTCTTTACTTCAAACAAATTTCTTAAAAAGAAAGCTTAAAATAAAAAATTCCATACTTTTACTTACAGAGGGACAAGGACGAATTGTTGGTATCAATTAATATCTCTACCCATAAAAATCAGAGTTTTCCTTTGGCAGGTTCCTTTACAAAGTAAAGTTCATATATTAAATGCTATCAGTGTTTAATCTGGCTCTGGGTATATTGCACACCAGTAAAACTCATACTCGAGGGTTAATATAAGGTAATAACCTGCAAATACTTCTGAAGTTAAGGTGAAGAGAGCTACTGACTAAGTGACTACCATTAATAAAAGTGTGTAAATTTCTGTGTATGTGTATATATGTATATGTGTATATTGCATATAAATGTATTTATTATATATACACATGTGTGTATACATACATATACACAGTCATGCATTGCTTAAGGAGAGATGCAATTTTGTTATACAAATATTATAGAGTGTACTTACACAAACCTAGATGATACAGCCTACTACATACCTAGGCCATATGGTATAGTCTATTGCTTCTAGGCTACAAAAATGTACACCATATCACATATTAAAAATGCAGAAGGCAACTGTAACACAATGATAAGTATTTATGTATCTAAACATAGAAAAGGTACAGTAAAGACACAGTATTATATTCCTATGGGACCACCATCATATATGTGGTTCATCCTTGACTAAAATGTTATTATGCAGTGCATTACTGTACTTATGTATGTGTGTGTGTGTGTGTATATAAACAATGTGTCCCTTGTAATAGGAAATATCTTGGTCGAAATCAATTTTATAAAATATCTTAAAAATTAGACTGACTTTTCTGCTTAATCAATGGTATTTTCAGTTTTAGTAAGACCATGTGCAATAAATACTTTTAGCAAATGTTTACTGCACAAGGGTGTGTATTAACCTGTTTTTATGAAAATGTGATAGGTGGTAGTCCCTACTAAGCAAACACATTATACAATAATAATTTGACTATACGATTCTTATGACTGCAAAAGATTTTCTGTAAGATTTCTTTAAGTATTAAGTGTCCCTACTGAATAAGAACTAAATTTCTAAAAATCTGATATAACTAAAATGTTTCTAAATATAATTTACATTAGTTTGAAAGAAGCTAAGATAGTGACGATGATTTTTATTATTATTATTATTTCTTAAACAGAGGTCACAGAACTTTTAAATTTTTGGAAAAGAAGTATTCTAGAGTTTCAAGAATATCTTCTCAGTTGGGAATGGTGTGAGGTATTATCTTCATTTAAGAGGTCCAGATCAGTTAAATTCCTAGTTCAGGAACACACAAGTGACTGGTTTTCTTTGTTTTAAGTTATTTTCTCTCATTTTTCCAGAATAAACCCAGCTTATGAAAAACGTCACAAGCAAAAATCCTTATGGTATTGTGGCGCACTATGTGGGACTGGATATCACTTTATTTTTTTATTAAATTTGAAAATTATTTTCTGTGGAACATTTAGTGTTCATGAACAAAACTGATTCTCTTTCTACTCTGTGATTATTGAGAAGTAGAGGCCACTGGGTAAAGGCATAAAACAGGGTTTGTTTAATTCTATAGCAGCCTGTATGTTAAAATCTGTTTTAAGAAGTACAAAGATAAGAAGCTTCATCTCATGGTCTCAAATCTATTTTCTACTTCCAATATAAGTCTTCAGTTTAATATTATCTACCCTATTTTTGAAATCTAGCAAAGACTTTTAGACACACTGTCAAACTGTAAGATGAATATTATACCAACAGTAACCACATTTCAAAGGCCTCTGATTTCATTAACATATCGTAATTTGAAAAGATGGATGTGGTGAACTAAGGTCACTCACTGCAACTGTCAGTTTCTGGTTAACAATACTTAAAATGTTCAGGAAAGAAACACTGGCCAAAGAAGGAATCACCCCAACACTAGTGGGAGAGAAAGCCCTATCTTCTTTGGGGTTTTCACACAGTAAAGTTATCCTTTTGTACATAAAAAATCTCCATAGTCTGTCTATTTAATCTGACCCTTGATTGTGTGCTGCCTTTCTCCTTTCATGGTATCCTTTACTGTTACATTTAGTGGGATAATATGTTAATTTGGGGAACTGACAAAAAAGTATTTTCTTTTAGTTTTAATGGCTCTGGTTTTCAGATTTTGAAGTCATTTATCCCTCTCAAAAGGAATGAATAGCTTTTCTTCTGAAAAAATAAAAAGTATTCAGAAGAAAAATGAACTCTATTTTTAATGTTCCCAATTCTGACTTTCTGTGGCTTTTTTTCAAGAATGATAGAGTGCTATATAATAGTTCGAAGATTTTCACATTTCTTTTGAGCATAACAATAACCATCTAAGAATTCACAATCATTCATTTTTTATGGGTTCAAAATAAAATTTCTGAAAGTACATTTGAGGCCTGGAATAAGTACTTTAGGATTTAGCAGGCAAAACCCAAGTAATTTCATTTTCAATTTGGAGCTCTAGATTTAGGTAACCAGAGTATTATCCCTCTCTTGATATGAAAGGTTAAGTGACTTGTGCCAGATCTTACAGCTAGTTAAGTAGTAACACAGAATTTAAAACTTAGGTTCAGATTCCAAATAAATTTCAACTTCTTGAGGATAAACATCCAATCACAGGATATGGCATTTTTGTCATATAACTTAAACAACTTTTCTGCATGCAAAATACCTTTATTTGTTGATTGCTGCACAAACATCAATGCCAAATGTGTGTTTATATTAATGTTATAGTAGTAATGGTTCCCACTGGTTAGTGATGGAGAGGTGGAGAGTGGGTTTATTCTTTACATTTTTATTTTTATCTTATCCTTTATTTCCTTCCTAGAAAATAAGGCACATGACATCTTTAAAAGCTGGCTACAAATGTAGGTCACTGGAAGCAGGATTGAGCCTTTGCATGTATTTTCTTAGTCTTTTCAGTTTGCCAAAGCAGCTCTAACTGTGGCAGCCAAGGGAGAACTTAGAATTTTAAATAAGCTCTCACAGTAGCCTGGGGGTTGGGGGGCGAGGCGGGGTGCGGTAAAGAGTGAAACCCTGGGGTCAAATAGCAAATTTCCGGCTCATCTAGCACTTCTGAGTAGTAAGCACTGAAAAATGTATAGATAACCTGATAAATTTCTGAACAAATAAAATGTTGACAAAAAAAGAAGGGAACATATTCTGGTTATAGCTCTGCCTTCAAAGGGCTCTTCTAATATTAACAATTGTACCTATACTATAGACAAAAGATAAACAGTGCTAAAATAGTTTTAATATAATAGATACCATTATACAGTCTAGAAAAAATAAAAATGTGTGGGAAAATATTATTTATAAGGTGCTAAGAACGAATAAAGCTTGCACAGTGGAATGATAAAAGGGCCAGAAAACAATTTTAATGATTTATAATATGATATACTGAATTGCTTCAGTTATGAATCATTATAAAATTTTAACTTTGGAGGCTGGGCATGGTGGCCCACACCTGTAATTCCAGCACTTTGGGAGGCCAAGGTGAGAGAGGATCACATGAGGCCAGGAGTTCAAGACTAGCCTGAACAACATGTCAAGATCCTGTCTCTACAAAAAATTTAAAAATTTGCCAGGCATGATGGTATGCACCAGTAGTCCCCCCTGCTTGGGAGGCTGGGGAAGGAGGATTGCTTGAACCCAGGAGTTTGAGGTTACAGTAAGTTATAATTGTGCCAATGCACTCCAGCCTGAGAGACAAGAGTGAGACTCTGTTTTTTAAAAAAAGAAAAAAATTATAGCTTTGGAGATGAGTAAAATAAAAATGTTCAACAGTATATTTGGCCAATCAAGGGTGTTTCTTTAACTTCATTCTTATAGCTGTCCTTTTTTTTTTTCTTTTTTGGGCAGAACTAGGAACACAAGGGTTGGATCTGAGATATTTCCGTATTCTATTCACTCAGAAAGACCAGACTGTACTGCAATGCAGTAAGAGCAGACAACTGACCACTCACTAGATTCAGACGTCCTACGATCAATGAGTAACAGATGGAGGCAAACACAGACTTTTTAATCTTGACACCAAATTGACAGAAGGAAAAGAAAACTTTATAATAGTAATACAAACCTTACATTGTTTAGCAAATAATATTGCTTAAACTAATTGTAAATCAACCAATACCTCTGATCTCAGTTAAAACCAAAGAATCAAATAAAGCAAAAGATAAAGAGCACAATGAATTAGATCTTAACAAATGAGTTTATTATTTGGGTAAAAGTCTGATTTTTGAGATAAAATAATAGCTTAAATTATCAAAGTATTATTTTAATTTTTACTTATGGACCTTAAAGTCCATTAAAAAACCCTAGTCTAAATTTTTTTCATATTAGTATATCACTTGATTACTAAATACCCTGTTGCTATGTTAATTCATCAATATGATATGGTTTATTTTTAATGAATTATTCTTTTTGTGATATGGGTTATTATTATATAAAGTATTCACTTTCAATTATGAAAGAGTTTCTATACACTAAATATGGGAACTCTCACTGTAATTGAATTTACATTTGAACTATTTATTTAATGTTAAATTTGATGTTAAAAATATTTAATACTGTAAGCCATCAGTACATATCAAGGTAGTTATAACATGCTCGTGACCATGTACTTATCCTGCGTACTTTCTAAAGAAATACAGCTTTTAAGCTCATTTAAAGTATCCAACCTCTATTTTGTTTTAATTGTGGCTGATGCTGGACAGCGCATATTGGATATAACAGATAACTCAAAAATATAGTTAGTTAGATAGAATGAACAATATTTGATAGCACAACAAAGTGACTATAATCAACAATAACTAATTGAAATTGGAATGTTCCTAACACAAAGAAATGAATGCCTGAGGTGAGGTGACGGATACCCCAATTACCCTGATTTGATTAATTTACATTGTATGCCTGCATTGAAACATCACATGTACCCTATAAATATTTACAACTATTATGTACCCATAACGATTACAAATTTTTTAAAAAGTTAATGCAAGAAGTAAAGAATTCACCCTTTGCTCTAGATATTAGATACTTCTTCCAGCAAAAATATTACCTAGCTGGCATGTCATCACTAGCAAATATTCACATTGAATTTTTTACTGACCTTGGTATATAATAAAACAGCATTTAAATTTACTTTTGAAAATCATTTTACTTTCTCTAATTCTATAAATATTAACATATAACATTAAAAATTATGAAAAGGATATAATATAAAAATCATAATATCTTTAAGTTCTATAGAAATGTTTGTGTTTGGATATGTGTGTATATAATTTTTTATTTCATGAAAAAATCAGTCTACTGATAAATGTTTAAATCTTTTAACACAAAAATGTAATTTTCACTATTTTCGAAAACATTCCATAGAAAATTTTCTTGGAGAATACTTATCATTGTATTTGAGATGATTAAGAAAATTTCTTTAGATAGAAAAGTTAACTGAAAAATACTTACTATATGTGTTTTAAAAGCTTTAACAACATCATGTATATTTTTCTATAAGATTTTCTAAGGGGTGTAATTTTTCAGCATTACATCTTAATGCTGACTTCCTGAAGTAGCTTCGACTACAATAGGCATGAATATGTTTTCAAAGGATGATGGATAAATTGCTGGGTGGTTATATATCTTAGGCAGCTGATGGGGCTTTTTATCCTTTACTTGTCTTTTAGTTATCTTACAGTTTTAAGATAATTATGGTGTATAAGATTGTCTTTTCCCTTTTCTTATACCAGAAATATTTGCTTTGGTTATAGGTTCTAGAAATTCCCAATCATATATCATAAAATTAAAGCTAAGCAATTACAGCATTTTTTCCCCTGCATTGTATCCTAAACACTGCTAATAGCTTGGGTTTGGTCATTCATTGTTGGACTATGTGATAAAAATGAAGTTTTAAGTATAACTATAATTGAGTTGGGCATACTGAAATCCTGACTGAATATTATATAGAAAAACCTACTTATCTATCTATATTAGTATTCAACATCCTATTCTAAATTACAAAAATATTTTGTTTGTTCTCCTTAGAGAGATGCTAGAAATGTCTTTGCACTGGTGTTATGAAGAATATAAATAATTTAAATTTTTTTCCAGTCATAATACTTCTGTAATTCAGTCTGTTCTAAACATATATAAACACTAACTGGACCACATTAAATATGTACATGTTAAAAACAATATTTTTTTACTTTTCCATAGGAAAATGACAATGGCATATTATTCTTTTAAATAAAATACTGTTTTACCATTCCATATCAGACATGTAAGAAACATAAAATGACATGAATGGAATTTAAGAAATATTACTGATGGGTGAAGAAGACTATATTAACTTAAAAAGCAAATATATTTTCAAAGCTGCATAAAATATAAGAACATAATTAGAATTAAAAGGTTAAAAATGAATCAGTAAATAATTTTATTAATTTAGGAAATGTTAAATGTGTAGATTATTTAGCATATAGAAGCTTTGACTACTTTCAGTAGTCATCTATATAAGCAGTTTTACTTAGAAGGAAATAATGGCATTAAAATTAAAGGAGATAAATTTTTCCTGAAGATCACACATTCAACTTTATGGTTAATTGAATATTTAACTTCATTGACTATATTATTGATAAATATCCAACTGCCAAGTAAAGCAGACTTGCTAATTAAATAGAAACAATTTGTTCTAGGCTACTTATAAAGAGAAGAATAAAATAAAATTTCAAAATGCAGCATCACATCTGCAATGCTACATAAAGTAAATCTAATGCTTCAGATCATCTGGATTTTGTGGAAGCAATTATAATATTTTTGATAGTGCCTTCTAAGTATACAAGATAAAGCATAATGGATATGATGACACCAGAACACATTGCTTAGTTCAAAACACCTATGCTAGAGAGTAGAACAGTGGTTGTCAGGGGCTAGACTATAAGGAAAATGGGGAGATGTTGGTCAGAGGACATTTCAGTTATAAGATGAATAAGTTCTGGGGATCTAATGAACATCATGGTAACTATAATTAATAATAGTGTATTGGATACTTAAAATTTCCTAAAAGAGCAGTTCCAAAGTGTTTTTGCCACACCAAAAATGGTAACTATGTGAGGTGATGGATATGTTAATCTGATTGGTGTAATCACTTAACACTATATACATATATCAAATCATCACATTGCATACCTTAAATATACACAATTTTTGTCAATTATATCTCAATAAGATGAAGAAGGGGATGGAAGAAAGCCAAAGAAAAATGAACAACTTTAAAACAAAACAAAACCTAGTCTAGAGCAAGGGAATCCTTTAAGACATTAAAAACTCTACTATCTAAGGCTCTCTAATGAAATAGAACCAATAGGATGTATGTGTACGCATGCGTGAATACATAAAGAGATTTACCCTAAGAAATTGGTGCACACAGCTATGGAAGCTGACAAACCCCAAGATCTGCAAGCTACACCAGTAGGACAGTTAATAGTGAATTAAGGTAGTAGCAAAATCTGAGAGAAGAAAAAGAAAGAGTTCTTGGTAAAGGGAATAGCAAATCCAATGGCCCTAATTTTGGAGCATGCCTAACAGGCAAGGTAGTTTATGTAAATAAAATAAAAATAGGGGGAGATATTAAGTAATGAGGTCGGACAGGCAATGAGGAGGTGAAAGCATGCTAACTAGAGCCTTGAAAAGCATTACAAGGACTGTGGTCTCTTATGGAGGGTTCTGAGTAGATGAGTGACAAGATCTGACTTACATTTGAAGAGGATCACTCTGAATATCATGGTGAGAAGAGACTGAAGAGAAGCAAGGGTAGAAGCAGAGAGGCCAAGAAATAAATAATTTAGGTTCAAAGTGGTCATGTTTTAGATATATTAGGATTTCCTGAGAAACTGGATGAGAGGAGTAGGAGAAAAAGTTAAGGATGAATCCATGGTTTTTCACTTAAGCAAATGGGAGACCTGAGTTGCTATTAATGGAGATGGGAAGGGCTGGAAAAGGAATTGTATTGATATCCTTGGACAAAATGTGATCAGCAAAAGAATACAGATAGAAAAGAAAAGCATTCTAGGGACTGAGTCCTGGGATACCCCCATATTAAACGGTTAAGAAGTAGGGATTAGCAAAAAAGAATGAGACAAAGTGGCTAGTGAGGTAGGAGGACACCAAGAATGTGTAGAGTCCTGGAAGCCAAGGAAAGAGTGTATCAGGGAGGAAAAAGTGATTAATGATATCAAGTACTGTAGATAGGCCAACTCAGATGAGGCCTAAGAAATGACCATAGTAATGTACACTCATCTAAATAAAATATCCCAAATTTTATCTACATCAGAATTGATAGGAAACCCAAAGTAAAGGGAAAGAAATCTGATGTGATTTTTTTTTACTAGATTAAACATTTGTGTGTCAATCTATTCCTATATTCCTTATTTATAAAATTGGGACCATTATGATTTGGAAGACTTTCACAAGGTCAAGTGTTATCGTTATTTTCATAAAAAAGGAAGTAATATACATAAAGGTGGCTGATGTTATTAAAAAACAGAACTGAGGCTTGAATCCCATGCATTTACTAACTCTGAAATACTATTCTTTTTTTAATAGCTTTATTGAGGTATAACTGATTCACAACAAACTACCCAAAATTAAAGTGTATAATTTGATAATATTTTACATTGGCATATACTTTTGAAATCATTATTAACACAATCAAGACAATGAATATATCCATTATCTTCCAAATTTTGCTTTTTCCCCCTTACTATCTCCTTCCCACCATTAACCCCCTTATCTTTGCAAAATAAGAACAAAAAAGTCTTCTATATTTACTCATGTAATCACCACTTCAGGGTTTCTGATCCCTGTGTTTAGATCCAAATATCCATTTGGTATAATTTCTCTTTTATGTGAAAAACTTTAAAATTTCTTACAGTGCAAGCCTGGTGGTGGTGAATTCTTTCAAACAACCCTTTTTACTGTGAAATCACCTTTGTTCATCAAAGATATTTCTGCAGGGTATAGAATTCTGAATTGACGGGGGTGGGGGGGTGCTCTTTTAGTATTTTAAAGATTCTAGGCCGGGCGCGGTGGCTCACGCCTGTAATCCTAGCACTCTGGGAGGCCGAGGTGGGCGGATCGTTTGAGCTCAGGAGTTCGAGACCAGCCTGAGCAAGAGCGAGACCCCACCTCTACTAAAAATAGAAAGAATTATATGGACAGCTAAAAATATATATAGAAAAAATTAGCCGGGCATGGTGGCGCATGCCTGTAGTCCCAGCTACTCGGGAGGCTGAGACAGGAGGATCGCTTGAGCTCAGGAGTTTGAGGTTGCTGTGAGCTAGGCTGACGCCATGGCACTCACTCTAGCCTGGGCAACAGAGTGAGACTCTGTCTCAAAAAAAAAAAAAAAAAAAAAAAAGATTCTTCCATTGTTTTCTGGCTGGTATTACATAAAACTGAAAGTCTGCTGTTATTCTTATCTTTGGTCCTGTCAATATAACGTGATTTTATCTTTGGCCACTTTCAAAATTTTCCCTTTATCATTTGTTTCAAGCAATTTGATTATGATGAGCCATGATGTTGTTTTCTCAAGGACTTTTAAACTTGAAGTCTGCCATGTACTCTAGAATTGTAGTACACACTTTTCATTAGTTTTGGAAACTTTTCATCCCTTATTCCTTCACATATTTTTTCTGTACTACCCCTTCTCCCTTCAAGTAGTCCAATTACATATTACGGCACTTTAAGTTATCCTACAGCTCACTGATGTAATTATCTTTTTTCCCTACATCTATTTTCCACGTTTCATTTTGAGTAATTTAAAATGCTATGTCATTAAGTTCACTAATTTTTTCTTTTCAATGTCTTGACTTTAATCACAGACACTGTAGTTTTCATCTCTAGAAGTTCAATTTGTGTTTATACTTATATTCTCTGTCTCCATTTAACATGTTGAATCTTTCCTCTAGCTTACTGAATATTTAGAATATAGCTATAATAAAAACTTATGTTATCCACTAATCTGATCATCTGTGTCATTTCTTTTTTGTTTTGACTTTTCTCCTTATTATAAATCATATTTTCTTGCTTTTTTGCATGTCTATTAAGTTTTAATTGGATACCAGACATTGAATATTTTATTCTGTTCGGTGTTGGATACTTTTGTATTGGTACATTTTTCAGCTTTGTTCTGGGACAGTTACTTGAAAATAGTTGATTATTTCAGGCCTTGTTTTTAAGCTTCATTAGGCAGGACCAGAGCAGCATTTATAATCTGGGAATAATTTTGTCCACTACCAATACAAAACTCTTCTAAATACTCTATCTGATGTCCCATGAATTATGAGGTTTTCACTTTGGCATATGAAAACAGGAATTCTTCTTGGTCCTGGGGATGGCGACTTCTAAATTTTCAGATAGTTCTTTCCCTAACCTCAGGTAGTTTCCTTATATGCATGTACAAATGAATATTCATCTCAAGACTAAACGGAGACTAGTGCTGATCTCCAAAACTCACTCTATGTGCAGCTTTTCCCATTCAGGTATTCCATCTTATAAATACTAATTTCCTTGACCTCCCTGATCTATCTCCTAAGGTTGTCTTATCTTGAACTCTTCTTCCTTGCACTATGGCTTGGAAACTCTGCACACAGTAAGCTAGGGAAATTATAGGGCTTGCCTTCTTTGTTCCACATATCTCAGAAATCACCATCCTTTACTGTCTGTTGTCCAATGTTTTAAAACTGTTGTTTCATATATCTTGTGCTGTTTCTTTCAGTTGTTTCAGGCATGACGAGAAATCCGGTCAGACTTTTGCACCTTGGTCAAACATGATATGACTTTTTAAGAGTCTATTTTTTCTTACTCTAGCTTTGTATTTTTCTCCTACACTATAAAATTGCTCTATGAATGTATGTTTTCAGAATGTAATTACTTGCATATATGACTGGATAGTTTACAAAAACTTATGAAAAAGGTAATATTTCATTTATAATTTGAAACACTTTCATATAATCTAAAGAAGGACATGTAAAGTACACTGAGATTTTTAATACTATAATAGCTTGTACAAATTCAGGATACCTAAGAAAGATGTCAGGCATTAGTTTTGAAATAAAAAATGTTCTCTAAAGCAAACTATGCAAACACATCCATACTAGATTTTAACATCACCTAGCTAGGTTGGAGGAGGCAAGAAAGAAAACAAAAACACTGTACTTTAAAAAGCATATATAAGCATCCCTGCTTCTGGCCTGGAAAATTTTCCCGAGGTGGATTAGAAAGGCATTTCATGTAAAATCTTAGGCTCAGTATATTGTGGAATATGCCATGAAGAAGCTGTATAGTTTCTTTACAACAATGATTTTGGCCTTTACTCCATGGCTTCCTAGCAAGTGCAATATTGTGCAGAAATTAGTCAAGATGATTAAAAGAGCAAAAGAAAAAATAAAAACATCAAGATAATACTGCAAAAACTAAACAATTCAAAAAAGATTGAAAAAAAATAGGCCTTGCAACCAGAGGAAAATCAATTATAGGTTTGTCCTCTGGATTTGATAACAGTATTATTTAATTAGCAAAGTCTGACCTCTATGAAAGAATCATGTTGGTTTTGACCTCACTATTATAGTAACTTTTATACTTGGGTATAGACATTTGTGGGTACCTTTTGACAGTTATTATAAATTAGTATTGTAGTATAAATTAGTTATACTACAAATTCCTTACAAATGACTTACTCATGTGCCATTTTGCAGACTATGTAATGGAATGAAAATATCCAATGGAAAAATGACTTTAGATTATGAACTCTGCTCAAATAATGGCTTAAATTGGGGTCCAGTTCTGGACAAAGGAATTAAAAATTCTAAAAGTCAGAATTGTCCTTTTTGAAGTAAAAAGTGTGCTTTGGCTTAAAAAAAAATATAGCACATTAATGAAATATTTTATCATGGAAGGGAATCACTTGTGGCATTCTCAAAGTGAAATAATATTAATCAATGAGAACTTCTAATTTCTGAATTTTTCTTCTGATTTATACCTTTGGCATACTGGTAATATAATTATCAATTATTCTGCATTTGTTTTTCTTCACCTAATTTTTTTCAGAGTTCTCTTATGACTATGTAGAAATTACCTAGTAGATATAATAATTTTTATATGTATATATATTTTAATTTCTTTATAAATGTTTAAAATAAAACTATGATTTAAAGCTTGCAGTAAAATTGCCACATACTGCAATGCCTTGGAACAAGTTTATTCTTGCTTGTGCTAAGTAGAAATGTAAAAATAATATATTAAAAATGACTTATCAGATAATTTGCTGATTATATAGATGCCAGTTTTGTTTTTTATTCCATTATTTGTTTTAACTTATATTGCAGTGATTTCCTATACTTTTATCCAAATTAGTTTCAAGGTAAAAATTAAAATTTGAAGTTTCTTTTAAGGAATTCAGAGGTAACAGTTACATCATACTTTGTGAACAGTGTAGAAAGACTTACATTTTGTAAAATCTACTTAAGCATAGTAGCAGTTGGGATTCAAAATAGATTAATTATGTCAAAATAAGAATGTTATAATTAGAAGTAAAGAATTAAAGGACATTTCTCACCTTCCTTCAGTAAGTAGTATAAACTAGAATTTTTTGCTATTAGATATGACTTTTATGAATGCCAGGTCCCAATAATTTTAGACCTGTGTCTATGTTTAATAGCATCCGTGTTTAATAGCTTATTAATATTTTAACACCTCTGATATAAATTTTAAGTTTAAAAAATTATCCAAGAATACTAATTTAAAATGAAACTTGAAGTTCAAATAAATTTGATATTTTTTGAGATTAAAAAAAAAATAAGGTCCTATTAATGCATTTAAATATAGTTTGTATACATACAAACATATACCTTATTTACATGTATAAGCAATATTGTTTCATGAAATGTTTGAAATGGAATATAGAATTAGTATATTCTATACCTGTAAAATGTCAGCAGGGTCTTCTTTTGCAGATGCAACCAGCAGTGTATGCCCACTAATGATTCCCTCTGCCAGGAAATATTTGAAGAGCAAAGGTGAATAAATATTATATTTATCCTCTTCTGTAAAAAAGAAAAAAAATTACAGTCAGAATCCTCACATATAGCAAGCACATTCACATGTTTTTACAATTATTTTCCTTAAAACAAGTATGTGAGGTGGGACAATAATTTCATCTTCCTAAGGCACAGTTAGAGAGGCTAAAAGACTTGTAAAGATAGTCAATGAGAAGAAGGTACTTTTATTTATTTATTTATTTATTTATTTATTTTTTTTGAGACAGAGTCTCACTCTGTTGCCCGGGCTAGAGTGAGTGCCGTGGCGTCAGTCTAGCTCACAGCAACCTCAAACTCCTGGGCTTAAGCGATCCTACTGCCTCAGCCTCCCGAGTAGCTGGGACTACAGACATGCGCCACCATGCCCGGCTAATTTTTTGTATATATATATATTTTAGTTGTCCATATAATTTCTTTCTATTTTTAGTAGAGACGGGGGTCTCACTCTTGCTCAGGCTGGTCTCGAACTCCTGACCTCGAGCGATCCACCCGCCTCGGCCTCCCAGAGTGCTAGGATTACAGGCGTGAGCCACCGCGCCCGGCCAGAAGGTACTTTTAATAAAGACTTTCTGATGCTAAAGAGCATTCTCCAACTACTGCACCACTCTGATATCCACAAAATTAAGAGGATTACATGTGATTATAATATCAAAGAAACCAGAGGCTTTTTTCTTTACTAAGAGATAGGGCATTTTCTCCCAGTACCTCGAATGTAGCCATTATTATCCACAAAGCAGTCTGTAAGCTCACACCTCATTTCTTTCATGTCACAATAATTAAGCACTTAATGTATGTAGCCTGATAATTAATGCTTATAAAATTTGCAAAAATAGTATTACTCCCACAATCTGGTTTTGGGTTTAAAATTCAACAGTAATTAAATATTGAAGATTTTAATTTGATAGAGTTTCTAAATTTATAGTAAATGTTTTCTCAGTAAATAGTCCTTTTGCTTTTATTACTCCTTTACCCCCCTTCTTTCTGAATTTTAATGGTTAAATGATGAATCAGAAGGTTTCTCAGGTAAAAATGTGTTTTATTTTTGAGATTTCATTAAGAAAAACAGCTTCAGATTATCTTTGTTCCTTCAATATTGCTGATAAACTACATGCCTACATTTTTATATCAGTTTTCTTTCCTTTAATACTGTGAACACAACAAAGACAAGAAACATAGGTATACTTATTGTATTGTCTAAAAATGGAGTAGCCATTATTAATTTATTAAAATCTTAATTGAATTCCTATATTAGGCATCATTAATATTTATAAAATCACACTATTGAAAACCTTCCTACGGAAGTTTGAACTGTGGTAATGTCAGCAGGAAATCATTGTGCAAAATCTCCTGCAGCTATAATCATAAAACCTGGAGAAGATACCATTTAAAAAACAGCTATTTGAAGGTATTGGAAAGCAATGAAATGCAGGCAGCAACCACAGCAGAGTTTCCTTTTGAAAGACAGTGATCATGAAATGTAAGAATTTCAAGTTTGTGGGTTTTTTACTTAAGAATGTCCCTAATTTCCCTTAGGAAGAAATCATATCTTTTCCAGCCATATTGATTAATACAGCTGTAACACTGGAAAAAAATGCATAGATAACTAAGAATTTGCTTCCATTCAACTTTAGAACAAAATAGAATGTCATGTTTAAAAAAGAATTGATTTTACCTTAAATAATTACTATTAAATTAGTTTACAAAGAGAATCATTTAAACTGAGGTCATTATAAATCAATAATGTAAGAAACAAACCTGACACTAAAATTTTTAATTTCTAAGGCTGATATTTTTACAAAATGGAAAATTTAAATTTTAAAATAATCACCATCCCACCATCCTCACAGAATCGTTGCTAAAATTTTGTTCTATTTCCTTTCAGTGCTTTTTCTGTGTGTTTGTTGTTTTATTTTTGTTGTTATTATTGTCTGTTTTTTTTTAGGACAGGGTCTTGCTCTGTCTCTCAGCCTACCAGGCTGGAGTACAGTGGCCGGATCACAGTTTAGTGCAGCCTCAAACTCCTGGGCTCAAGTGATCCTCCTGCTTCAGCTTCCTGAGCAGCTGGGACGACAGGTGCATGCCACCACGCCCAGCTATTTTTTTTCTTTTTTTATAGAGATGGGGTCTCACTATGTCACCCAGGCTGGTCTCAAACTCATGGCCTCAAGTGATTTCTCAAAATGCTGGGATTACAGATGTAAGGCACCCCACCCATCCAGTTCTGACTTTTTTCGTACTCCTCTAGTCATATCTCTCATGATCTTATCCACACTCACAGCTTCATTACCATCTCTACTGTACAGGCACCCAAATCTTTATCTCTAGCCCAGCTTCCTCTGTACTAAGACCCAGACATCAACATAATTGCTATTTATTTGAATGTTTACTATCAACCAGGCATGGTACTTAGCACTTTATATTCATATTTTATGCCATCTTCTCTTTACTGAGATGTGCCAACAGAATTTCACAATTAATGTGTCCAAAAGGGAAACCATATTTTTCCCCCTTCCTTGCTGCTAATCTTCTGGTGGTAAAATGCTAATTGGACAAGTTACTCAACCATTTGCTCTGGGCTTGAGTTTCTTCAACGGTAATATAGGATTGATAAAATTATACCTACTTTATAAGATTGTGGCAAAGACTAAGTACTTAGGTCAGTGTTTGCACGTTGTTAAGTGATCAACAAGAGTTAGTGTTAGCTATTATTCTTTTCAACTTTAGCTCTTCCCTTGCCTTACACAACTAATCACCAAGTACTGTGGCTTCAACCTCCTAAAATCTTTAGAATCCGTCAACTTCTTTCCTTGTTTACTGCCAATAACTTAGTTCAAGTCACCCTTACTTTCTCACCATCAGCCTCCCAATTGGCTCCTGTATTTCCAGTGTTATTCCCCTCCAGTTTATTTCCCACACTACTCAAAAATTGTTTTTTCTAAAGAGAAAAGCTATTCTTGTCATTCCCCTGTTTTAAAATTTTAAATGGCTTTTCATTGCTCTCAGGAGAAAAGCACCCAAAAAGCAAGGCACATAAGCCTCTACAGATCTTGTGCTGTTTCCTTTCTCAACACTTCCCTTCCGTATGATACACAATCCAGGCACAGCAATGTATTTACTGGCACTGGCCATACTGCTTCTTGTCTCAGGACCTTTGCATAAATCTCTTGACCACTTTGGCTAATGAATCCACTCGAATCTTTCCAGAACCAGATTAGTTAGCACTATCTTTGAGAAGCTTTCTTCAGGGTTGGGTGAGATAATCAGCGAGCTCTGGAGTACCCTCTTAACCCCTATAGTAACATTTAATACACATCACTGAAATTTCTCCACAAAGCTAAACGATTCTTGTGGCAGAAAATGCATCTTATCATTATATCCCTAGTACGGGGCACATAGTAAACATATACTAAATATTTGTAGAATTAATTAAGGGAAAAACAAACAAAAATTTTTCTTGTAAGTCAGCCACATCCACTGTGGTATGGCTGAAAACACCTTCTTATACACAGATACACACACACACACACACACACACACACACATTCTATAATAGTTAACACTTCTATTTTCTCAAAGAGGCCTATGAGGCAGGAAAAACTAATAGGAAGAAGATCACCTACTTAGGGATTAGCAAAAACACTAAGCTCACCAAGCTGAAAATTACCAATTCTGTGAAACAAATTTTGAGGTTGCACAATAAGCATTTAATTAATCTATTTAGTGAATCCCCATAACCCTGGGCCAGTAAAAATGATAATGATGTGACAACTGGCAAAAAGCAAATGTAATTTTGTCCTGAAGTAACAGTTTAACTCCTAGGTTTACAAAGATGACTGTCCTGTTCTATTCTACAGCAGCTGACCAGATATATTTAGTCTGGGGACTTATGCAAACTAAAGTATCTTCAAAAGAAAGTGGCCAGGATTGTGAAGGGAGTTAAAAGCACGGGACATGAAAAATGAGGAATACTTAGCTTGAAGAGAAAGAGACCTAAGAGACACACCAGTTTCAGTTATGAAAACTTGAAACAGTGAAGTTCATAACTTTATTATACTTTTTTATACTATCATAGTTAACATTTTTATACTATTCAATATAAAACTTTCCCCCTCCTTCAGCGCAGACTAAGGCTCATGGCTTGAAAGACTTAGTGGGGCAGGGAGGGTGAGGATAGAAGTACTAAAATACCTCTTCCCTCAAGTACTCTTCAAGTCCCAGTTCCTGTTATTGGAAAAGCAGAGAAAAAGAAGAGAAATGGCAGAGATCAGCTTCCAAAATTGCTTGTTGAGCACAGATATGGAGACGTCCCTAGCCTTTCTCTGACCTGGTGTATTTAACCTTGCTGCTTGCAGTCTATGAAGTTGTGGTGGTTTCTATGTGTATGTGGTTAAGTGTGGTTTTCGTGGGTAGTACCCTGCTTCATACCGGTCCATCTGTCACTGAGAAAGTACTCAAAGAGGCAGAATCTAGTGTTTTGGGGGCTGATCATACTTAATCTCTTCTTTGGAAATGTTAGCTATCGTTATCATTATTATTCTAGCTGTATTTATACAATCTATTTAGCAGGACTCCCTCCTTTTTCTACATTAGAAACAAGAAACAGTCTCAATGTTTGAGAATGCTGACAAACTCTAGGAGATACAAAGTGGGCTTTCCCAATAACTCTCTCATCCTGCACCACTGACTCTGATGGGCTTACAGGTTCTGGAGTTTAGCAAGCAAACAACTGGGAAACAAGAATACCAGTCTTTGCTCCTTGCAAGCACCCTCAGTGTCTATAACTGATGCCATTGGAGCTGTACTCATTCACTTGCCTCATTTTTTTCCATAAACATTGTACTTCTGCTCTCTCCAACCCTAGACTTATATTGCCTGATAATGGTAGTGATGGTGGTGGAGTTATGAGGAAGTACCTGTGCTAGTTCTTTGGGCCTGCAAGGAGGTGTCTAACTGCAATTTTAGGAAAGGGGGAATTTTGAGCCTTTGTCTTCTTTTTCTCGCTGTGGGTTATAGTCCCCAATTCTGGGGTACACAACATTCTATTAAAAATAACAAATAGCTAATCTTACTGAGCACTAACTATATGCTAAACACTACAATGCACTTCTTATGCATTAGTTTATTTAATCCTCATAACATTGTGTGATAAATGCTATTAATTCCTACCTTACAGATAAGAAACTGATGCACAGGGAGTGTAAGCAGTATACCTAAGGTTATGTAGCTAGTAAATAGCAGTGACATGATTTGAATCTAGGCAGTCAGATTCCAGAGGCTATCCTCTTAACCTCTTTCATGAGCTTATTTTCTTTTATCTATTCCTAAAATACTGGTAAGCCTCGCCTTTAGATTTTCTTTCTACTTTAGTTGTTCTTAGTCTTTTCTTTTTGGAGTCTCAGACTGCTTTGAGAATTTGATGCAAGTTACACATGCTACCCTAAAAATATATATAATTATATACAAATTTGCATATAATTTCAGAGAATTAAGAGATGTATCAAATTTCCATCCATGGCTCCTGAAGTATAAACCTGGGCATTCCAATACATGTCTATGACATCAACTAAAACATACATTGAATAAAACAGTTAAAGAATGATGAGAAATCTCAAATCTTTTTCTCTAGCCTAAATTTCACGCCCAAATATCCAACTAT
>NC_090988.1:77240000-77267500 GCF_041146395.1 Eulemur rufifrons | reverse complement strand
CTGCACTCTCTCAAGAAGGATTATTAAAAAGTTCAAAATGAGTGTTTTTCATTTGAACTTACAGAAGCAGAGAGTAGATGGTGGTCACCGGGGCCTGGAGGATTGGGAAAATGTTGGTCAAATGATACAAAATTCAGTTAGAGAGGAAGATTAAGTTTAAGAGATCTATTATACAATATGGTGACTATAGTTAATAACGTATTCTTGAACATTGCTGAGAGAGTAGATTTTAAATGTTCTTACCACAGAAAAATGATAAGTATGTGAACTAGTGCACAGGTTAATTAACTTGATTTAGCT
Source organism: Eulemur rufifrons (assembly GCF_041146395.1). NCBI lineage: Eukaryota > Metazoa > Chordata > Mammalia > Primates > Lemuridae > Eulemur > Eulemur rufifrons. Next base: position 77,267,200 of record NC_090988.1, on the reverse strand, counting down.
ATTCCACAGTGTGCACATATTTCAAAACATGTTGTGTATCATAAATATACATAAATTTTGTCAGTTAAAAAAACAGGTGTTTCTCTTACTAAAATATATTATGGCTATTTTTTCTTATGGTAAAATCACCATAACATTAAATTTACCATTTTAGCTATTTTTAAACTGTACAGTTCTATGGTATTAAGTATATTCACATTATTCTGCAAACATCACTACCATGCATATGCAGAAATTTTTCATCTTCTCAAACTGAAACTCTGTACATATTAAACACTAACTCCCCATTCCCTCCTTCCCCTAGACCCTGGCAACCACTATTCTACTTTCTGTTTCTATGAATTTGATTATTCTAGGTAACTCATATGAATGCAATCATGCAATATTTGTCATTTTGTGGCTGTCTGATTTCACCTGGTAAAATGTCTTCAAAGTTTACCCATGTTTAGCATGTATTAGAATTTCCTTCCTTTGGGGATGAATAATATTCCATCGCATGTGTATATGACATTTTTTGTATCCATTTACCCATCCGAAGAAGATATTTGGGTTGTTTCCACCTTTTGGCTATTGTGCTTATGACTAATTTTAATTGAAGAATTTTATTCTTTAAAATACTATTGAATAATCTCATCGGGTAAACATTTTTTTTGTAAGATGGTTAGAAATGTGGATATGATTATTTGTAATTATTTTTTATTAACATCCATTATCATTCCTTTGATATTCTTGAAGTATTTTATTTGCAAATATTTATTGCCTTAACTTGAAAGTCTTATAATTTATTGAGTACCTATGTGTAATATAGTTCAGATTCTGATAAGAAAGACATGAATCAGAGGGCACAAATGTGGAGGAGGTCAGGGCCAGATTTAGCATGCAGACTTGAAATGCAAACAATGTAAACAATGTATACACATGTAGAATGTGCATATATTTTTAAAAAATGAATTGCCAACATCTAGAAATCAGGATATTTTACATTAAATTCTGGGTTTCTGGTTTATCATAAAATATGGAACATCTGGCAACACTAGACCACTTTGTCGTATGATGACATTTTCTGGAGCTGAGTAGCAGTTGCCATCTTTAGAAAGCATTCTTCAGTGGAACACAGATTCTATATGGTCTGCTTTCTCATTTATACATGCCTACGCCTGACACAGACCTGTCCTAGTATGCTACTTGACATGTGACTAGTCCAAATTGAGATATGTTGAAAGTGTAGAATTCACACTGAGTTTCAAAGATTTAGCATGAAATAAATGGTAAAATGGCCCATTAATAATTTTTGTATTGATTACACATTTAAATGGTTATATTTTTATTAAATAAAATATGTTACTAAAATAAATTTCACCTGTTTCTATTTTAGTGTAGCTACTATACAACTAAAAATAACATGTGCCTCATATTAGATTTCTATATTGGTCAGTGCTGCTCCTAATGTTTATGGTCCAATACAGGGGTTTCTAAGTCCATGGGCCAAATCTGACTTAGTCATCGGTTTTGATATGATCAGAAAGTTAAGACTAGTTTCACAGATGAATATTTGCAATCAATTTGATGTTAGGGAACACTAGCTTTGAACTCCAATTAAGTGAAATGCTATTTTCCCAAAAGGAATTTTGTTCTTCTCATTAGTAGACCTGTGTTACAAAATATTGTACTCAACTATATTTTGAATTTTATAAAAAAGGTTTATAAAATATTTTCCCTCTTGTTATTTAAGTTTTTATATTTTATCCTTGATTTTTCCTCATGGTTGCAAAGCCTAATGTATTTACTATCTCTTTCTTAACAGAAACAGTTTGCCAACTGTCAATTTAACAAGGCCCTGGGCAAGGCAGCCTTGAGAGGGAGCTAAGTAGAGTGGAAATGCTTTGGATTCTGGTAGACAGGGTTTCAATCTTATTAACTGATCTAATCTCATCTCTGAGTCTTAGTTTTCTAATCTGAAAAATGGCAATAATGACTCATTTTAGGATTATTTTGAAGATTAAATAAGATAGTGTATGAGATGTTTTATGGAAGAGATGACTCTAATGCCTCCTGTGCCTATAATGCTCTTTTTTTCCTCAACCCTAACTTGGTCACCTCTTGCTCGTCTTTAATTTATTAATACTTATAGCTCAGAGAATCATTTCCTGCTTTGGCCCCCAGGCTAAGGTAGTTCTTCCTGGAAATCCCACACTTCTTTTTATGCTTATCATACTTATTGTTACTTGTCCTATGTCTGTCTTCATTTCAGGATTTTAAGCTCCATGAGGGAAGTGTTTGGCTTCCTCTATAATACTGTTTGTTAACCACTGTTTCCTAAGACTGATACATAATAAGTATTCAGTAAATATTTTTTGAATGATGTTAATGATGCAAAGCGCTGTACATGTGACACAAAAAAACCCCAGAAAAATCCAAAGGAAGGAGTTTTTTTTTTTTTCTACAGGGATTTCACAGTTTGTGTCTGGAGTTTTGGGTCATGTTTTGGAACAAATAATTCAAACATACTTTACTCTTTTCCCCTACAATACTTTCTTAAAGCTAAGCAAGACAATGCAAATAAGGCACTTAACATAGTGCCTGGCACTGTAAGTCCTCAACAAATTCTCTCTCCTCTAATGATGAATGATGGTGATGAATTTGAATATCAAAATATTCAAAGTATCTAGGTTCTAGATAAAGTTGAGAGGTAAAAATTTTGGAAAACAAAATAGAATCCATTTTAGAGTAAGTAAATTCATCCTTCTTAGCATCCAAATTCAAACCACTCTCAACAACAAAAGTTTCGTCTCTCTTTTTTTTTTTTTTTATGAACAGGATTTGAAATGCAGGACAGTAAAAATTTAGAATCCAGGTCAAATTCTGAAAACCAAAACTAAATAAAAAATTTTCCTGAGGTTATATATTAGTTACAAGTTTATACAATAAATGTCTATTTTCCCAGAAATGCTTATGGTTAGAATGGCAACTAGCAGTTGGAGCACCTGCCCCCTCATAACATGAGGTTGAACACCTGGCAAAAGGAAGCACATAGTAAGCATAGCAAGGGGTAATGCTGTGCTGCCTTTGCCAGCAGGAGTGGACACATGGGCTCCAGAGAGGATGGAGCCAGTAATAAAATCAAGTGCTAGGGTTCCCGCTTACAGTCTTTCGTAATGTTATAAGTTTAAAAAGACCAGACTTGCCTAATGAAGATGACTTCAAAAGATGGAGTCCTTATCCCTCTGCATTTTTATATATATAGTACAGACTTCAGGGCTTTCCAGAATTTCTTTTAATAATTCCATATATCCTAGTTTTCCAGGTTTTCAGAACAGTTCTGTTAAGTTTAACCATTTTTTGTTAAGTGTTCACTGTGTGCCGGGCACTACGGATATAGAAATGAATACAAACTAAGAGCCTACTTTAGCAGAGCTCACAGTCTGGTAGAAGAGATCAACATTTAAGAGACACCACTTATCACTGCTATAAGTGCTGTGATAGTACCCTGAATAGTTAATACAGGTACACAGTAGAGGGTATTAAAGATGGGCTTCTGGGCCTAAGACTGAGAAAAAGTCAGAGCAGGCTTCCTGGAGGAGGTAAACCAGAGCAAGAGTCTGAGAGTGTGTGTGTGTGACTCTTAGTCTAGGGAGAGCATAATGGGCAGAGCAACAGTTTGAACAAATGGCAAAGGGGTGCTGTGTGTGCGTGCACACACATGTGAGAGTGTGTAAGTGACACAATCTAGGGTTATGATAATAGCTCCTTTTCATCCTGGTACCCTCCCCAACCCACAACAGAATTTAGGGTTCTAACACAGTAACTCTGGTGGGAATTCTCAGAGGTGGGGGAGGGGGCTCAGAGTGGGATGGAGGATGTGAAGAATGGATCTTGATATTCTCTCACAATCTCTGGATGTAGGGGCATCGATGACTAGTTGGATAACATAAAAATTGCTATGGCATATCATAAAGGCAAGTCAGAGTTGTGAAATGAGATGGGAGATGAGGCAGGTGAAAAGGGAGAAGGCAGATAATAATACCATGGGATCTTGGGATTTTATCCTGCAGGCACTGGGGGGTCACTGAAGGGTTTGAAGTGGACAAATGATGTGGTCAGATTTTTGTCTTACATTTAGAGCTTAAGAACTGGCTAAATTCAACATGCAGATCTGAATGGTTTTGCCTGCACAAGGCTTAAAAATTTTTGATCCAGTATTGAGAAAACATCTAGATTTTAAGGTCTGTATTCCCATATGGCCACAATATGCTAGTGATGAGTAGCAGCTGACCCACTGGATGGGACATAGACCATCTTTCTCTCAATAACCACACATTAAAACTGATGGAAAGATTCTTGAGTGCCCCAGTTTTGGTCACTCCTTACCAAATTAGTGTATCCACAGTTATGCCAGGACTGAGCCAATTACCTTACCCCATAGTGGCAGGGTTTGCGCTGATTCTTATCTCTAAATCAAGACCAAATGTATATAGTCAAATAAATTGAAAATTTAATGCAATTTAAATAAAACACTTTCTCCAAAAAAAAAAAAGATCAAATGAAATGGGAAAATGATCAGTAACCTCAAGAATGACCATAGGTGCGGAGTGGATGTGTAGGCACATCTTGGTATAGTAGAAAGATAGTAAATAAATAATTTCAACAAATGTGTGAACTGATGTGCTAGAGTTATGACTAGACTGTTCTGGTATCACAAAGGAGATGACAAACTGCCGTAGAAAGGGCAACCTGAAGAGAGGTTAGAAAGAACTTTTTTAAGCAGAGAAATGGGGGAAGAAAATTTTCCCCAAACACTCCTAAAGTTCACTTGTTATCTCAGCCTAATTATTTTACTCTCAAGCCCGTTCTGGTTTGGACAGTAGGTAACACAATCACCCTGTATAGAGCAACAGTGTGGTGGAGACTTCTAGCTTTCCGTCAGAATCATTATCCTGTGAAACAGTCTAGGTATGTTGCTTCTTTTGGCAAGAGGGGGAGACTGTTGTGTATTGTTTAGAGATTTTTCTGTTTCCGTTGGGGGACTGCTTCCGATGGGTCCAATCCTAGAGGATTGGAGTGATCCAAGACCGCTTTGGTGAGTTAGGACACTGTGTTGTGGTCTTTCAGAAGGCAGGCAGGGTCCACACTCACTCGCTCTGTTTGTCCCACGCTGATTCTCTGTGGATTCACACCGCTGTTCCTGTGTGGGAGAGGTCTTGTAGCGTTGTGGCAGGTCCGGATCGATGCCTTCCTTCCCGGGAGCGCAGATTCAGGCCGTCATCACCACTCCGCCATCTTTGATCTCAGAATCATTATCCTGTTTTATTGAAACACAACCTATACTCTGTCTCCCAGCCTGACTCGCAGTTGGAGGTGGCCATGTGACTAAATTCTCTCCAGTGGAATGGGAGAAAAATAATGTGTCCTGAATAGCGAAAGAGCTGTGGAAATATGAAAATAAAAAACAATGTTCTTCTATCCCTATACCAAACTTCTTGTATCACAAGTATAGCTTGCACTATAATTAGAAGAAAGCTTTTAAATAGGCATGAAACTGAAAATGTGAACCAGGTTGAATAAAATTTTTTAATATTTGATTTTATTTTTAATTGACAAACATATTTGTGGGGTGTAATGTGATGTTATGGTATATATATGTATATACACATTGTGGAATGCTTAAATAAAGCTAATTAACTTACTCATCACCTCAATTATCATTACTTTGTGGTAAGAACATTTAAATTCTACTCTTAGCAATTTTGAAACATATACATTATTATTAACTGTGATCACCATGCTGTGCAATAGATCACTAAAACTTATTCCTTCTGTCTAACTGAAGCTTTGTACCCTTTGACAATAAGTATAGGTAACTAGATAGTTATAGATGTGCTTAAGATGTTTTTAAGGGACATTTGAAGGCATTGCTGTGCAAAAAAAGTAAATTGTCGACTAATATGGTAATGTGATACCATTTCTGTAAACATAAAATCCATTTATTTTCCATGTACTTATATTTCTTTATATGTGCATAAGAAAAGGTCTAAACTGTTAAATACAAAACTGTTAACAGTACCTCTAAGTACTCATTAATTGTATCATAATGCATTAATGAATATTTTCAGAATAAAAAGAATGATGACATTGGGTGTTGTTTTTGATAATCCTAGAGACAAAGTAGAGGTTAAGTAAGTGATTTTAATAAGTTTTATTAATAATTGCTGGTTGTCAGTGGATCTTAATGAAGTTTCTTTTTCTGCACAATCCTCAAAAATAAATTATTCTAGACTAAATTGTTCATATAATTTATTTTCTAAGGTTTATAAATTACCTGGCATCCAGTGAATGCTCAATAAATGATAGATACTGGTGTAAGTATTTAAAAAATTTATTTTCTTATTAATGACATCAAAAATCAATTCACATTAATAGAATTCTGATTTTTGACTCTGGGCTTTCATAATTTTATGCTTCAATGTGAATGAAAAATTTGCCAACTTGTCTGTTAATATAGAGCAATTTTATCCCTTTCTCATATTCTCTAATGTGTCCAAGACAAAATTAAAAATCATGAGTGCTGAAGTCAGACATGCCTGGATTGGAATCCCAATTTTTCAATTTTCTTTTCCTTGTGTTCATGAGCAAGCTATGTAACCTATTAATGCATCCTTTCCAGCTGTCCCCAACCTTTTTGTCACCAGGGACTGGTTTCATGGAAGACAATTTTTTAACAGATTGGGAGATAGGGGGGAAGAGAGGTTGGGGGTGGCCGAGCTCAGGCGGTGATGCAAGCCATGGAGAGTGGCTGTAAATGCAGATGGCAGCTTCCTTCACTTGCTAGCCACTCACCTCCTTCTGTGCAGCACCCTGGTTCCTAAATTTCATGGAAGACCATTTTTCCACTGAAGGCCCCAGGGCAGGGGCGGGGCGCAGGGGGACCTCTGACACCAGGTCCCTGTAACAGGTGGCAGATCAGTACTGGTCCGTGGACCAGGGTTGGGGACCACAGCTTTACACAACTTGAGGAAGTTCTTTGGAGGATTGAATGATACAGTGTATCTGTACTGCCCAGAACTGTGTATCTGTAGTGCTCAGAGTAGACAGTGAGAGTCCCACCCTTGTCTCTGCTCCATATTTGTTCTCATTTCAGTTCACTTTTAAGAAGCAGTAGTTATAGTTTAATGCAATTGTAAACAAAGACACATGTACCCGAATGTTTATAGCAGCACAATTCACAATAGCAAAGATGTGGAAACAACCCAAATGCCCGTCAATACATGATTGGATTAGTAAGCTGTGGTATATGTGTGCCACGGAATATTACTCAGCTATAAGGAATGATGAAGATACGACATCTCTATGGTTCTCCTGGAGAGAGTTGGAACCCATTATATTAAGTGAAGTATCCCAAGAATGGAAAAACAAGCATCACATGTACTCACCAGAAAATTGGTTTCCCTGATCATCACCTAAATACAAATCTGGGAAAGACACCAATTGGATATCAGACTGAGGTGGGGGGTGGGGGAGGGGATGGGGGTATGCCTACACAATGAGTGCATTGTGCACCGTTTGGGGATTGGTAACGCTTGAAGGTGCTGACTCGGGAAGGGGGGGTGGGGAAGGGAGGGATATATACCTACATGATGGGTGCAACGCGCACTACCTGGGGAACAGACACGCCTGGAGCTCTGACTTGGGGGGAAAGGCGGTACAGGAGCAACGTATGTAACCTGCAATTCTGTATCCCCCGTAACAAGATGAAATAAAAAAAAAAAAAAAAAAAGAATTTATAAACCTTCCATTGCCCTGCATTAATTTACACTACTCTCTCTCTTTTTTTTAATTCTTAAAAAGTTTGGTAGGCTGTTGGCAATTTTAAAAGCAAAGATCGAAACAGTTTTTTTATCTTTTATGTCTGCTTGTGTTTTGAACTATATTTTATCTTGTAAAGATTGAGAAGAAATTAGGGAAAAGGCAATTATGTTGGGGCAAATGTGAACAGAGATTAGATAATAAAAAATGAGTATGGTAGTAAGTTAGATATATTGGTAGGTAACAAGAAAAGAAGCAATATTAAAAAGAGTCTGTTTTTATTATAAGATTAATGCATGTATATATCTATATATAGGTAGATATTATGGAAAATTTTGTTGAGATAAGCTGATATACATAAGAAAAAAGAAAACTATACTACCCACAATCTCACCATTCTGAGTAGCTATTCTCAACATTTTGGCATATCCCTTTCTTATATACTGGTATATATTTAAAATCTTATTTACTTTTTGAGACCTGATTTTTTCACTTAGTATGTTGTTACCATTTCCCATTATTAAATATTCTATAGCATTATTTTAAATAGACGATGATATTCTGGTCTACAGATTTATTTTACTAATCCCCGTTTTTGAACATTTACATATTACACAATTCTTTTATTGTTAAAAACAACGTTTTGTCATCCTTTCAGTCAAATTTTTGGTGCATATCCACAATTATTTCCTGTTTACAAATTCCTAGAAGTGGAATTTCTAGATCAAAAGTTGTAAACATTTTTAAGCTTTGAGATTCATCACCAAATTTCCATCTACAAAGTTGTAGCATTTATGTTTTCACCAGCAATACATGAAAACACCAGTTTCCCTGTATTGATTAGTCCTTAAATTCATTAATCCTAATTATTAATTTTTTTACCATTTGATAAGTTAAAACACATCATCTCATTGTTTTAGTTTGAATTAATCTATTATTAGTGATATTGAACAATTGGTATGTGGTTTCTTTTGCCATATGCATTTTTTTCTTTTATGTTCTGTGTTTATTTCCTTTGCTTCTATTTTCTTTGTTGTTTACCTTTTTATTAATGATTTTTTAAATCTGCCTAAAACTGATCTTCACATAATAAGAATATTAACCTATTGTCACATTGCAAATATTTTCTCAATGTATTGTTGCTTTTCAATTTTATTAAAGTTCCTTTTTTTAAGGTAGAGTTCTGGACTTCCATTTAGTTAAATCTATCCATATTAAACTTAAAAAGGCCTTTTTCTTTTTAGACTTTCTGAATTCAAATATATTATCTTCTAGAATTTTTTTATTATATTTAAATCGTCAAATTACCTGAAGTGTATGAAGTAAAAAATGCATCCAACATATTTTTCTAAAGTGTTAGTCAGTTGTTCTTTCCAGTACCACCTATTGCATAATTCACCTTTTCTAGTTGATTGGAAATTTGGACCACCTTATCTGAACCCCCTGTGGCTAGATGTATTTTGGAAATTCAGAATTTTTTGGATTGAAAGGTAATATAGTGAATGAACTATATACCTGTATGCATATGGTGAGAGGACAGAGCCAGTTTGGGCTTCACGGATGAGATTGAACCAAACCTGGGCCACAAAGGATTGATGGGGTTGGGCTGGATGATGGGGAAAGGCGAGTATATGCCAGATGGGCAGAGTGGCAGGAGAAATACTTGAAGATAGGAATGAACATGTTGAGGGAACCAGTCTGAAAAGATCTTTACTGGGTAATAATCAGAAATAGGCTCATTGGGATGTAAAATACATCACTCCCAGCCTAAACCTTGTTCAGACTCTGCTCTATAAGGGTGATGGCCCATCTGGTTTATCTCTCTGGATTCCAGAATCCTAACTGCAGCTCTCAAGGAGTTCTCTGATTTAGATAGCTACTTTACGAGGTGAGAGATGTACAGAGAAAACGTGGTTCTTCACTTTGGGTAGAGTAGTCAGAAATAGTGCAGGAAATAGTGCAGGACTGGACTAACTGAAGTGGTAGGGTGAGTGGAAAGAATACAGAGTCAGCCTGGCACACGTGCTTCTCAGCTGAACTCTCTAGTATTTTTTTGGAGAATTGATAAACAACTTAAAATGTTTTATTTGATACTCTTAATTGGCCCGCTGGATTCAGAAGTGCAATTTTCCCTAAAAAATGTGCAATGGGAGTACGTTTTATTTTTATCCTTTGTCTTATAAATCCTGTTTTTGCCTTTGTTCCTTGGCTCAGTTTATCAACAGACTACCTCCCATGGGTGTATACAATTTGTGTACAAAGCAACTAAATGACTCTGAGTTATTTTCTAACACTAATATTACTTTCTTCCTGAACTCTTACCCACTGTAATATACCCTTATAATATATGAAGGACTTCTTTATTTATTTTTTATTTTTTTTTAATTCAGGATATTATGGTGGTACAAACATTTTGGTTACATGTAATGCGTTTGCCTGGCCCAAGCCAGGGCTATAAGCGTGGTGTTCCCCCATACAGTGCACTCCACTTCTATTAGTTGTGGGTTTACGCTCCCACCCCACCCCCACCTGACTGGCACCCAATGAGTATTACTACCATGTGAACACCTTAGTGTTGATCAGTTACTACCAATTTGATGGTGAGTACATGTGGTGCATGTTTTTCCATCCTTGTGATACCTCACTTAGAATGATGGGCTCAATCTCTATCCAGGATATAAAGGACTTCTTTAAATTTGTGACATGATTAAGGTATTTGAGTTAGCTACCTTAGGGTACAAGGAATAGAGTCTCATTCAGGTTTTCCAAAGTCATGTGGCCTTTACTGTGAGGGCATATGTGATACATCTGTTAAGTTTTGTTGGTTGCAGTCAATGGGAGCTGTTTCAGGATAACTTAGGCAAAAATAGAATTTAATAGAATGGCAGGTGGTAGCACATGGAATTCAAGGGAAGGCCAAAGACATCTGGATATAAGGGACAATCTCTTTAGGGTGCTGTTAATGGGACAGATTTTTTCCAACTGTTTATGTCTCTGTGTGGCTCCCTTAGTGACTCTAAAGAGAGAGGCTAATTGGTCTGCTTAGGGTCAGGGACCTACCTCTTGGCCAGGGGAGCACAGTTCCTCTAAAACTGCACAATGGTAGTGGAAGAAATGGAGTGGAGAGTCAGTTTGAGAGGGCAAGCTGAGTTTAGTTTAGGGGGTGTGACATTCCTTATCATGACAGACTATCTAGGCAGAAAGTTTATAATCTGGCTACTGAGTCAGAACTAACTTAGTGCCACTTTCCCCACAAAATGTGTAGTATGACTAGAATTTATGATTACTTTTTTTAAGAAACAAGAAAGAAAAGAGATTTTAAAAGCAGTTTAAGTTTCTTTAGTGTTAAATAATTTATGGAGAATTCTCTTTTGCATCCTCTTAGATAAACTATAACTATTTAAAAATAATACTGTTTTATTTGCCTTTGCTTTCTTGGTATAAAATTTTTAAAAGGATAAAAAAATAAAATAGTATTGTTTTAAAATGGTTGTTATGTTTTGGTTTGGTTATCAAATATTATGATGGTTTCTTTTATAAGTTCTCTCTTAAAACAAACTGTCCTCAAGAAGCTACAGACCATGGTAAAAGTAGCTTTTCTTGACTAATCAGCAAGGATGGGAGAGGAATTCCTGGCTTTGGAAGCCTGGACTGTCTTAACTACCACTATTGCCCAATGTCTCAGAACTAAGTCAAGGCAGAGCCAGAGATCACAGCCGGTTTTTAATGAAAGGATTTTGTCCCTTCCCCAAGACTAGAAATGGCACTCTTGAATTTCTTTATAGAGGGACTTACATGAGACTACATTGTTGAACGTCAGGGATAGGTCAAAACTGACTTAAGGGGTCTCTGAGACTGGAACCGAGTTAAGCATGTATAGTTTGGAAAGATAGAGCTGAATCAATGCAGAGCTAAGAACTGAGTCCTTGTTTCTCCCCCCATTACAGGACTTGGCACTTGGCCTGTGTACCCCTGTTATATTCAAAATCAGAAATAGATTAAGTATGGCTCCACACTAACCATGTAGCCCTTGTTCCCCAATATGAAGCATTCCTTCTCAAGCCACTGCCTCAGCTGACTGGATCAGCTATGCCCTTTCTCTCTGCATATCCCTCAAAACTCAGCTGCCCTTCTCCCCTCCCCCTCCTGAAGCCATGTCAAGCCACTTCACTAATTTTACTTAGAACTAATGTCATCATGTGTTAATAATTATTAATAGTAAATAATATTAACTAATAATGCCCCATATTGCCACTTTTCTTCTTTTCCCAGCCGGATGCTACCTATCATTTATGGTTCACCATCTCTGACCTTTCCATCTCTAAATAATATTTCTGTCCTCTGTACTTGTAGATTGTATCGTTTATGCCTCTATTTAGCAATTATGACCTACATCATGCCATATATTGTTTCTCACTTTCTATTGTTTTTTCATTGTCTTCTCAACCATACTATTCTTTAGCATTAATCTATTTGTGTCTGGAAAAATGTCTAGTATAGTTTGTTGCATGTGGAAGCATGTCATATTGTTTAATGCTGTGGTTTTCTAAATTATGAGGAAAAGTGAGATCAATTGGGTTCAGTTCAGGTTCCCAACTCCCTCCTTGCCCATGACTACAACTTTGTCTCATTAAGATAAACCTCTGTTTAAAAATTTTAGAGGCTAAATAAAAAGAAACAGTTTATTAAACAGATCTACATGTATTTTTTATTTGCCCAACCTAATTACAAACCCTGAAACCTGGTCCTGTGCTTCCTCACTCCTTGGTCTGATTCTGAATAGAAATTTGGAAGGTATTTAACAAATATTAAGATGAAATAAATAAGATTATAATGATATTTATGTCTTGTGAATTTTAGTTATAATTTGATTATAAAAGATATTTAAATTAATTTTTAAGTCAAAGATAGTTGGAATACCTTTAACTTATCAGAAGTCCTGAGCACATAAAACCATTCCTTAAAGAAATTCTATTATCATAACTAAAATATAATACCTTATTTATGAATTCATGTTTATGTGTAATAAGGATGAATAAAAGCAGTATATGAGTGCATTGTGTGTATACACGTGCACACACTCACACACACCCGCTTTAAAAACCCCATTTAGTAGTCCTAAGAGTCAACTTTACTATTTATGGCAGAAACAGATAAGCCTTTATTTGCTATGTTGACCCATTCACCAGTTTGATTTTGTACATTTGAACTCTTCAAACCATTGCCTGAATTTTGGATTCATTTTCTTTGACAGGTAGGGAACCAAAAATATCAGCCTAATACAATTTAAAATGGTACAGACTCATTTACTATTTAATTCCTTTATCAAATATTTTTTGTGTGGCTACTCTTTATCAATTCGATTAATGCATTTCCAGATACAAATTATTTAGGTTGACAAAATTCAGAGTTTTTCCTGGACATCCCTTGATACCAAATAGTGGCTTCCCCCACTCTCTCAGCAGCCACCTCCTGTTCCCATACATAAATGGCAGCCAGCAATGGCTTAGAAACAAAGGACTCTCTCCCAGTCCCTGAATACAGTGACATTCATTCTGAGAGAAGCAGGGGCAGCTTTTTGAAAGCCGACTTCTTCAGCTGGACAATAACACACAATGAGTTATTGACTTGTTTATATACGGAGCTCTTTTCAGTAACTAACTCTGACTCCCACAGTCTGGACAAATGATTGATTTCGTGGTTAGAAAAAGAGAAAGCTCTTGCGCTAAACTCTGTAGTGCAAACTACTTCTTCCCCATTTGTTCCGTAACTGAATAGGACCTTATTAAAATGCACTTTCCAAAAAAATACCTGCAGCTGGCCTTTATAACCATGTTTTGTATATATAAATAACTAATTTGTCCCAGTCTTTTGTACATTAACAGACCATTGGGAACCTTGTCAATATATATGAAGGCTGATTATCCTGTTGTTTATGCTAATCTGTATTACCTATATTGATCTGCATATAAAATATGGATCAAAATTTATTACTAGATTAGTATTTACTGGTGAAAACCTTAGATTTTTGATATACATTTAGTTTTCTTGTTGGATCTGTTGCTTTATTAAGGACATTATACACAATGCATATGTACTTCACATTTGAATCATTAGCTGTTCTTCTGAATACAGAGAAGACTACATGCAGAACCACACGTCAGAGCACTGAGAGTTTGGTTGGACTAATAGGCTTTTTTCCCTTTGGCTAGTACCTTTCTGTAATGTCAATATCAATTAGGTAGACAGAACACACTAGCTTGTTTGAATTACTGTACCTTTTCTAAATGATTTTAATGATTGAACTCTAGATTGACTACAGTACTTTAGTTATTTTCTCCTGTGAAACAGATTTTATTTTATCTTAATATCATGTTAAAATTTTTACACAGTCTGTATGATTTTTAAAGCAGACTTTAAAATATTTTGGGGGGAGTTAAAAAGGAAATCCATTAATAGTTTTTGACCCACATAAGAGGTGATCACTGTTGTTCTGGCTGTATTTCTCTCGCAGGAGGTTTTGAGCCTGTTTTCCTTACTGGGATGTCCATAGGACAGCTTCCTGAGCCAGCAAATATTTGAAGAATTCCTCAAAATGGAGAGCACTTTCAATTATAGTCACAAGTAGCCGCATGTTTTACATAGAACTATATATTTCTAATCTATGACCCTTTAGGGTTTTAGAGAAGGTACAGTGTCTGAAACTTCAGCATTAATAGTTTTAAGTAAAATAGGTATAATTTGAAAGGTAACGCCCAGTGGAAATCATTTCATTGAAATCTATTGTTTCAGGTATAATTTTGTGGATTTTTTTCCTTAACTCCTAAACAAACTGGTTGAGATGAACTTACTCCTTTTTATCTTACGTTTGTGTAACCAGACAATTTTTTAAGCACTTTGATTCAATTTTCTTTGACAGAGCCATTATGTTTCTGGTTCCTTCTGTTTCTGTTACTATTCTTGACTAGTCTCTTGATTGTTCTATTCTAGTTCCCATTAATATTGAATGAGACCAACTTTAACCTAAATATGGATGACTAATATTTGTTAAATGTTTTTAAATCTTAGCAGCAGGCCTGACAAAAATGGTGAATTAAATCTTCCTATTTGAAAGATTTTTATGTAAACAATGAATATTGGGGGTGTTTTCTCACATTTAAAAGGAATAAGACATATTTAGAACAAAGTTTTCCCTCCCCCATTTGGTGGGGACTTGGTTTTTCACAGTTACATATAAATTGTAGCCATCTTTCTGTTTATTTGTGGTTTTTAATTTTTAAATTTTCTACCCTTATTAATATATGAAAAATCAGCCTCAGAAATCTCAAACCCATGGGCAAAAAATTTATTTCATATATTTTAGATAAGAACAGCAAATCAAAAGCATCTAGTTTTGTCTTAATGAGGAAACAGGATGTTCTCATCAAAAGTGACAAGAGAGAAGAGTTTTACTATTGTTATCATGTCGTGAGGGTTGAGGGAAAGATGCTATTAGCACTGCATATTATTACTATATCAGGGTGAAAATGCAGTCTCTTAATTTGACTTTTTACTTTCATAATTTTCTGTAAATGATTGCATTAAAAGATATCTTTTGGAATGGCTAGCCTATTTCCAGAAAAGGCCCCATGTGTGTGTCCTTATATTTTGTTGACCATTTATTTCTTGATATCTTACTGGACTTCTTATTTGGGACCATGCATGGGATGCTTTTCAGTGATGTTGGTATGTTTTTCCCTTCTCTTAGGTAGATTAGTATAGTGCTTTAGAAGTTGAATATTGGAATGGAGGTGATTTCTTCCAACTGTGGTGCTTTCAAAGGTAAAGGATTCCCACCTTTTAAAGAGTTACTTGGAAGCAGTTCTAAATGTCATGGTCCTGGGAAACCTCATTAGAATATGACTTACCTGCTGTGGCACCAAAGAGTTTCATGGCTCTGTTTTTGTTTTGTTTTGCTTCCTTTTATAAAAAAAAAAAAAGTCTGCTCTTAAAGTTTTTGCATTTGGAAATGAATTTTGTAAAGAATAGATGAGCTTGGTGAATATTCTCCAGTCACTCTCTTCTACACCCATTTCTCTTGAAATGAGAACTCCCCTGATAACAAAATAAACAGACCAGCATGTTATGCCATGGTTCAGTCTTCCATGTGTGGAAGTTGAGCTTGATATTTAAGCTTTTATAGTTTTATGTTTTTGTATCATTTTATCACAGAAACAAATATTCCTTGGGGAGAGTGATCCTGAGAATAGTTTCACATGATGATTTTTTTAAAAACTCTTTGTTAGTGATTATCATCTAAGGCAGAATTGGTAAACTGCTGCCCACTGGCCAAATTCATTCTGCCACCTGTTGTTTTTTAAAGTTTTATTGAAGCATAGCCATGCTCATTCATTTATGCATCGTCTGTTTCACACCACAATGGCAGAGTTGAGTAATTGCAACAGAGATTTTATACTCCACTCCCCGCCTCCCCCTGGCCCCAAGCCTGAAATATTTACTATCTGGCCCTTTATAGAAATGCTTGTCAACTCCTTAACTAGTGTGATCATTAGAATCACCAAAAGATTCCTGGGCCTCTTCTCTCTACCAAAACAGAATCTTTGATATATAGAACTGTATCATCATATATTAGATGAAGCATTCATACGTTTGATACTATTCTTCTAGCATATATGTACAGGTAGATGAAAGAGACCATATTGTTGGACCTCCCATTCCTCATTTTATCCCAAATATAGGAGTAGGCCTTCAGGCAGGGTATGGATTAAAGATCCATGTTAATTCAAACATAATTTCCCAGGCGTGCAATTGAGAAAACCTATTTAAAACAACATTAACAAAATAAAATTTAAAAATATGGTCAATATTTATTTTTTCTCTAATCCTCAATAAGGAGATATGGTATGGCAAGACCATTGCTTAAGAATTGTTAAATATTCCATTTTGGAGGATTCTCTATTAGGCTCTGTTCTCTTTCTTTCTATTAATGTCAATCTTTTTAGTGAATATTGTGTGAGTTTAGCATTTTTCTTTTCTTGAAAATAGCACTTTATTTCTATAGGGATCATTTATAAAGAAATTTGGAATGGACCACATTCACTTTTTTATAACACATGGGTTAGCTGCAGTAATAGAAGACCTTTATCTGGTTTTGTAAGTGAAGCAGGTTGGAGGTAACTGTTCAGGTATTTAGATACATGATCCTTTGTCATGAAATGTTATAAATCCTTTAGCACCATGCTAGAGTGTTTGAATTGACACTTTTGGTTTATGTCCTTGACTTCTTATTCTGGCATAACAGCAGCCAATTTATTCCCTACTTATAATGAAGGATTTTAATAGAAAATATTAGCCTGATTTTAAAAAAGTGTTGCTAAGCTCATTTTAATGAAATCCTTTTAAAAATTATTCATCAGCATCTAATATCTATAATTAAGGACCTTCTCGTGCCAAGTTATATTTGTTAATCCTAAAAACTATAAGAAGGAAAGTGAAAAATTCAGTGTGTTAAATATAAAAATGAATTTTCAACTTATTTAACCTAGAATTCATTTTCATGTAAGTATTCACAAAATTAATATCAAATCACCTTCATGATTATGCTAAATTAGTTGTTTGAGTAAATATTGAGATTAGGTACCTACTTTCACGTCATTTATTTATTTTTTCTAGTTGAACCTGGCTGTGAATGAAAAGAAGGAAGAAATTACAGAAAAAGTCATTCTTTCAATGACAGTGAAGGAAAACCATAAGGCACAAGAAGAAGTAAGGAAATTACTTTGTAAATCATATTAGAAAATTACAGTGTACACTAGTTTTAAAACTGAGTTAACTTTTACTTTGAGTCTTATAGTAAATCAACTCTTATTAACTGAAAACAACTTATGATAGAAAAAATCTGATCAAAACTGGGAATCATTGTATTGATATAGGCAGCCTGAAGAATAATTGTATGTTTGAAAGAATAAATGAAATTAGAATTTTCTGAAAAAAGCCTTATGAATATTTTCTCATAAATTTCTTAAATTGATAAATTATTGCATGCAACTTGAAACTGGAAATTATAAAACATGCCAACATAGGAAAAATGTTAAAATTTTGGTGAATTTTTAATAAATACCAAATGTTGTTTTTATTATCTGACTTTCTAAGAATAGAGTTATTGTTCTGAATTTTAGAAATGCTAACAAAGTTATCTTTTATCGAGAGAAAACTATAGTTTACAAATGTCAAGCCTAAGTGAGCTAATCATAAGATTCTGTAGGCAATATTGTAATGAAGAACTATTAAAGCAAACCTTTTCTCCAAAGCTCTTGCTGTGAAGTTGACAGCATATTCCATAAATGAAATAATAATACAAAATTGGTGTTAGACAAAAGTAGAAAATGATTTTCATATAGTTTCCTGGAATGCAAAAACATTTAATCTTTCTGAGGAAAGGATATGAATTTGCTACTCCCCATGAACCACTGTCAGTAAATAAAAATCTATAAGCAACTTAAGGAATAAGATAATGTGTCTATTTAAAAAATAAAATTCCCATATGATTCTCTTGACATTTTGACAAAGAAATATCCAAGATTTAGGGTTTTAAATATTTTCTTGTCATTGTGATTGCATCTTCTTTACTAACCATGTATTTTATAATAGATGAACAAGTACAATGCATCAAATTTTCCTGTGTGAATTTAACTTTTACATTAGAGACCATATGAACATTTGGGACATATATGTCCAGTATTAAAGAGTTTGTTATGAACATCAATTAGCACTCTAAGTAGAGAATATTTCATAAGAAAAATTAAACCTGAATATTTCTAAAATGTAAGAAATAATAATTACATAGATTTAAATTATATTAATAGTTTTGATGCATTCCACTAATAAATATTCACAAAGTAAAAAAACTAGGTTGTTAGATATAAATTTAAAAATATCATTCTCTATGTGTTTGAAAAATGTTTTACCAGAGTTGGTGAGTTTTATTACAGTTTCACAATGAGTTAAAAATGAATCTATTCATCTTTTATGTATCTTGTAAACTTTGGAAAATAAAAATAAGTCTCTCCAGATTAATTAAATTAAATGAATGACAGATTAAGTATTTTCTCCCTGTTAAACATTATAATTATTTTGCCCTTTGATATTTTATGCAAAATTATAATTTCAATGGAACTGAAAACTTGAAGTGGTCCAGTAAAATGATCATTATGTTAAATATATCATTTTTAATGTTACCTTGTTAGCAACATTGGAAATGAAAATTATCTTTTCTGAAAAATCCAATAGTATTTATGCTTATTTGGCATTTCTTCTTTATTATCATTGTCTTTATGTTTAGCATGATATACCTCAGTGCCTTCTTTGGTCACATATTTGCTTTATCAGCTCTGGCTCAAAGTCTTTTGTTCACTTCAAAAATCAAATACAAGTAAAGGAAATATGTATTTGTGTTTGTATGTGTGTAACAATCTTTAAATATATTCCATAGCCTATGAGAATAACTTCTATGTGATTAACTGGAAAGTGATTAAGTTACTTTGGGTGTGTAAGTTCTAGTGTTTTGATTGAAAAAAGTCTACAAGAATCTTCTTAGAAAAGTGCTTGTTGCTATCAACATAGCCCTAGTGCCAGGTGAGTTATGAAGACACTGAAAATTGTCCCTTCCCTCATGAGTAGATGGGGATGTTAGACTGTTACATAGTCTAAAACACTTTTGGTTAGAAAAAGTCTAAAACTTTTAGGGCTGAAACATGAAGTCTAATTTACATATAGAGTTGTAAAATCCTGATAGAGATTAATGAAATTTTTTGGAGTGAGCTTATATCAATATTTTTCCTGTGGTTTACTTTTTACACAAATATTATATTTCTAGACATATCTCAAAACTCAAACATTATAAAATCTGATACTTGGCTCCTCTTTTGCTGCTTATAGTTTGATCTTAAATTTTTGTTTTATTTCACATTTTTCTACATAAAACCTGGAAGTAATAATAAGGTATGCATCATATGATCACTTTGATCATGTGATATAATCACTTTGATATGTTAAAAGCTATTTGGAAATCTGCGTGTAATTTATTATTATCAGTTTAAAAGTATATTATTCCAGGTTCTCTAAAAAGTAGACACCAAGATGAGATCAAATGCATGTGGATTTTATCAGAGGAAATGCCTAGGAGAGGAAATGCAGAGAGCACTGGGCAAAGTCGAGAGTTCTGTCATACTGAAAGGCAGGCCTGATCCCAGGTGAGGGGGAGAGGAAAGGAAGATTGAGGGGAAGCATTCTAGACCACTGTGTAGTCTAAAGAAGGTTTGGCAAAGCTGTTGGTGTATTTGAGCCAAACTTGGCCATCAGAGGAATCCTGTGACTCTCAGAGATGGACCTGCCTTAGTGTCCTCAGCCATTGGTGTCAACTGGGATGGATTTCAGAGCATAGTACTTGGTCAGTTATGCTCCTGTAGTTAGAGGTCCGTGAGGCACAGTCTTAGAGCTCAAAAGGTATAGTTGACTTCATCTTTGTTGCCATCAACATAGCCCTGTTGCCAGGTGAGTTATAAAGACATTTACAATATCTCTATTTTCAATTGTCCCTTCCCCCATGAGTGGATGGAGTTGTTAGAGTATTGAATAAGCCTAAAGGCATCACATAAGGGGTCTCTGGCTGGAAATAGGATAGATCTACCTCCAAAATGTTCCCCACCTTGGAAGGGTTCTAAGGAAGCTATTAAAAATTTGGTAGTAGTTGAGGCGCTAGGAATAAGATGTGCCACACAAACTTCAGATGAGCACTGTAGCTCATCTTTCAAATCAAGAGAAAACTTCACTCATAGGCTCCCATGTCTTTTCCAGTCTTCATTCATCAAGTCAGGGTTATGTTCACTTCTTAACCTGAAAAATACTGTACCCTTGTGCCTGAAACAAAGAAGAGATTTTAGGAGTTTAAAATAACTG
Organism: Eulemur rufifrons; assembly: GCF_041146395.1. NCBI lineage: Eukaryota > Metazoa > Chordata > Mammalia > Primates > Lemuridae > Eulemur > Eulemur rufifrons. The sequence goes on along the minus strand of NC_090988.1, from coordinate 77,246,443 downwards.
TTTTCATCTCCCTACAACCTTTCTGGTTTATCTTACATATGTTGTTAATCAGAACATTTCTTAATATTAAGTTGAAGTGCTGACCTTGCTTTGAGACCACCCTGTATGTTACATGCCTAGATGACGTTCCTGGCATAAAAGCTGCCACCCTTTGTGCTGATCTCAAGTGATGGTTATGTGCACAGTACTCTGGAGTTCTACTTAATAATAGGGGTGGATTCAAGCCCACACAGAATTCAGGCTGACAGCTGAACTCATTGCTAGAAAAACCAGGAGCTCCTCAAAGAGTCATTAATAATAGTCCATGTACAGTATATACAATGTATGGTTCAGAAGTGTACAATTTCAGTATGTATACTTTTTTAGAATGATTATAAACCGAATAATATTTTGTGTGCTGACTATAAATCATTTTGAGAATTCAATTGAGCTCAAGGGTTGCATGTATGCATCATACAAACATGACCAAACTACGCTACCTGTTATGCAAAAACTTACATATATGTTTATATACGTGTGCACATTTGCATTCTTTCAGAAGTTTGGTTTGTTTCCTCAGCAAAATATTCAATATTTTTTTCCACCTTCTGCTCATTTGTCACTCTCCCAAATTCTGTACAAGTGTCACTTCCGTGCTGCATTTCCATGGAGAATGAAGAGTAGAATGTGTAGGCTTTCTGCTGCACAATGAGATGGTGCATTTTTTCAACATATGCATACGTAAGCCTTCTTTTGTGAATGGGACTGATAGGGTCAGATAATGTTTAAAGGGAAAGGCATTATGTCTCTCAGGCCTCTATGTTTCCACATGGATGCTCCCACACACACATAGATTGAATTATGAACAGACCCATTAATGCTGGGATCACAAAAGGTCAAGTTTTGTCTTCTTTTACCCCTATTCATGTTGCCTTTGTAGAGAAAAAAAGGATTTGCAGGAAAAAAAAGATTCATGATGAAGAATTTTAAAGGACATTTTTCCCCTTTTAGCAACATCTGTGATTTTGGGAAAAAATCATATTATGTAAAATAATTCAGAAATGTTTTATTACCTACCTGATTGCAGTATATAGCTATTTCATGTGTAGGGTTGTCTTTAAGGATGACATGTTATCATAATAACTGAGAACAAAATGTAGCACTTTGAGGATAAAAGGCCTTAAGAATATGTAAAGTAACAGAAAGTTTGAGCAAAACTGAATAGAAACATTATCAAAATGTCAGTGGCAGGATTCTTGATATATTTTCTTTTATGTTTAAGATATAAGTTAATCTTTGCTAGACATCTTATTTGATAGTTTTAAGTTATTCTTAAAAGGCCATAATTGGTGTAATTATGTTTCACATACATTAGCAGATAATCCTGGGGCCAATAAAAATAGCTAACATGATAGAGAAAATTTTTGAAGCAGCCAAGCAGTTATCCCAGATGAAACTTTTAAGACTTTAACCAATAGCCCTTTAGAGTGCAAATGACATCATCAATTGTATGGTTGGTTGATTTCTGATGTCACATGGAATCTCTTATCAGTGAAAGGATATGGATTGTGACAGTAAAACCAGTCATGTACAAAAATGCTCTCAAATCAAAGTCTGAAATTCCTCCCTTTTTTTTTTTTTTTTTTGGTGACTGCTGTTGCACAAGGTGCAGTACACAAAATTAATGAGAACAGTATTATTTACTAGCAAAATACATTGCATGATACTTAGTAGATTTTAAAGACTCCTTAATCACATGAGGCTGGGGATAGGTTCAGAGAGGACCAGTGCTTTCCAGAAATGGATCCTTCCATTTTGGACCTTTGATTCTTGGATTTTAATTTCATCAGATAATCATAAGAGCAATCCACCTGGCCTATTTTGGTTTTTAGCTTCAGTATGTTACATACCATCAGCCATAATTTGGAGGATAATACTGCTGGAGGGTAGTATGATCTGATCATTAAGATGAGGCTGAAAACATTGACTAAGACTGGATCATCTATCATTTCCGTATTTTAAATGTTACAACTTTCTTATAGGATTAACAGTACTATGAAAAGCATAGAAATTCATTCCAGAAAGTAAGAAAAGAAGGATCATGAGAGAAATTTGTCACTGGATTTTATAGCCTATAAATAATATTCTCTTCCTTTTCACATTTTCGTTTCTCCTCTTTCTTTCCTGCTCATTTTCCCCTAATTACCTTCTCCTTTTAATTTCTTCCTTCATCTTTTCTTTCTTTTTCTTTTCATTCATTTTTTTCTTTTTTTTTTTAAATCTCATTTTTTTTCTCTTTCTGTCTCCCTTAGGACTCCTCCTGACCTCACGGTATTGTCTCTGCTTTCCATGGCCATGATTTCTAAAGTTTTGTCCAAGTTCCACTGGTGGACTATTAGGGGCTTCGTTATGAATAGATAATAGAAATTTCCATAGACTTTCATTTCAATTTGCAGTTCAGGGCTGCCTATTAGTAACCTACTCGATGAGTTATGTAGGGTTGTAAAGATTTAATAGAAAGCAGTATATTAATCAGATTTTGCTAGATTCTGCTACATAAGCCAGTAAGCCCCAAATCTCTTAAAACAAAATTACTTTTTATTCACTTTACCTACTGGTTACATGTTGTCTGTGACTCTGTCCAGTAACATCTTTCTCAGTCTGGGACACAGGTGGAAGCAGCACCCTCTGTGGGGACATTGTTGTTTTCATGGGAAGGAGAGGAGAATGATGGCAGAACTACATAACGGCTCTTAAAGCTTCTGCTAAGAAGTGGCATATGTTAGTTCTGCTCACATTTCACCGGCCAAAGCAAATCACACAGGAATTCTGATGTCATATGCATGTCTGCCAGAGAGGCTCATCTGCCACTTCTCTCTCTCCTTGATTTCTGCTCTGCCCCTGCCTATCTTTCCTTCTTCCCCTGAACGTATCTGTCTAGCCTCATAGAGGCCATTACCAGGACTGAAGGGATTGTTATATAAAGCAGGGAGGACATTTGGAAAAGGCTTGTAATTTCATTGAAGGAACATGGCATTGATGTACAAACCAAGTAAAAAACAGCACACAGCTTACTTTGACAAAGTGCCAAATGGCTAGACCCAGGTAGTAAGTGCTGGAAGGCCTGGTAGAGGAAGTGAGACTTAAGTGATGAGTAGAATTAGGTAGAAGAGAATAATGAATTGTGAAACTATGGCCTAGTCATCAGGGGACCCAGACTTTAGTTTTTGTGCCAGTACTAACCATCTGTGTGTCATGGGCAAATCAACTTTTCTGGACCTGAATTTCCTTGTTTGTGAGATCAGAGTGTTAGGTTAAATATTGTCTAATTTATTATACTCTGGAAATGGAAGGGATGTGTGTACGTATGTGCGATGAGGGGAAGGGAACAGTGAGAAGAGACATCTTGTTAGAGAGGAAGGGTCTGGTGGGAATATGAACCATAAAGTCAGGTGGGAATCAGATTATAAAAGGTCTTGAATCTTGAATACCAATCTCAAGAATCTGGAAGAGCAGCTAGATGGTTTAATATGCTGTTCGAGGTAAATTAAGTGGGTGGAGGTGGCAGGATGGATTAGAGGGGAAGAGCTTGGGAATGGGGAGAACACTCAGTGGGTATAGTTTGTTAATCCAAGTTGGGGGAAGCAATGACAAGATGATGGCTTAGGTCAGAGTATTACTTACAAGAAAGGAAAAGAAGGATAGGAAATATATGTATTCAGAAGAGTGGTGTGAAAACTATAGTGGGGACAAATCTAGCCCACTGCTTAATTTTGTAGATAAACTTTATTTGAACACAGCCAGGCCCATTCACTTACATATTGTCTATGGCTACTTTCCAAATACAACTGCAGGGTTAAATAGTTTTGACTATTTATGGCTAACAAAACCAAAAATATTTATTATCTGGCCCTTTATCGAAAAAGTTTGCCAACCCTTAATTTAGAAGAAAGGATTGTTTAAAGGAGATAGAAAATTGATCACATAGGGAAGGGACACATAAAAGATATATGAGAGACCAAAGAAAAATAGAAATCATTTTAAATTAGCTTGTTTATATGTATATAATGCTTTTAAGTTCTTGGTAAAATTAAAACATAATTGAAAAATATATATGTATGTACACATCTATATACACACATATATGCACATAGATACATATATACACTACACACATACACACACAAACTTGAACTAAATTAGATAAAGTAGAAAAATAAATATTCAAGTCTGGATAATAGTACTTGTTTTCATTGACTTCCTTGAACCCTCTATACCAGAAGTGATAGAAATAATAGATTTAACATCAGAGTTTGAGTTGGAATATAGGCTGGGCCAAACACCATATTCTCAGCTGAGAGAGAGAAAGAGGATGAAATGTCAGTACATGGAAGACTTGGAGAAGGATTCCCCATTTTACCTGTGGACATTGAAATGAGCGGGAGGATCTATACTGCAAATAGTTTTCTATGTGTCTCATGTAAAATAGGGGTAGGGATAGGAAAGATAGAACAAGAAAAAAAAAAACCCAATTAAAACTGGATATGCAGAAAGCACCTAGATTTTAAAAAGAAAACATTATAATAATATACCAGTGCTTTGGGCACCTACTATAGGTTAGACATTGTGTTGTCCATTCTTTAATCTCATGTAATTTATTATTTATGGGTGAGAGTTTTATTACCTGTGCAAACTCCCAGTCAGTAAGTGAGAGAGTCAGAATTTTAACCCACGATTCCAAAGTACATGCTGTCTTCAGAGTCATTCGTAATTCTAAATGAATCTAATTTGATTAAAGAATCACAGATAAAGTGGATTTCTGCTCTTCATCTCTTTTGGTCACTACCATGTATCAGCCAATGTTTGTGTAAGAATCCAGTCTAGTAGAGAGAACATAAATTTACATAAAACAGTGAAGAGTCAAAGAATGGTAATGATTTTTAATTTGTAAACTATATGGAGTAAAACATTAATTTACTGTTTCTGAGTCCTCAGCATGTCTTATTGATAATACATAAATAAAGTTCATATGTCTATCTTAAATATACTGAGTAGAAGTCTAGAAATTTTAAAATCAAGGGTGCATAAGCCTTTGCTGTTTCTGGAAAAATCCTATGCTTTATTTTGACATTGATATAAATTTAAAGTGTTGTCTAGAACAGAGCATTGTCTTTGAAGTGTGGATATTTTATATTTAATTATATTTTGGAATATTCGGGAGGAACATAATAGGTCTATTTTCAAGGCCCAAAAAGTGATAATTAATTTAATATACACATGAAAAAATTTTAAGTGTAGCACATAGATAGTAAAATAAAATATTCTAAAAAGGAAGGTACATACAGTAAAATGAAATGTGGTGGTAAGTTACAGATACTGGGTTATTTAAAGTCCTAGGAAGGTTTTGTTTTGTTAAGCAGCATAAAGCTCATTTGCAAACTTGCCAGATGTTTATATTTCTTTTTATTCCCAGAGATATTTTTCATTCAGCAATTGTAAATGGCTACCTATTCCATATTACAAAAGTGAAAAGGTTAGACATTTTTCCATAAATAAAATTTATTGATGAAGGAATGTATGTCCCTTCTATTTTCTTTACTTGAGGACAGATCTGTACTCACATTCTTGTATTGAAGTCATTTTTCCCCCCATCAAGCTAGGTACTCAAAAATCTAATAGGTGTGACATCAACAATTACTTCTTGCTAACAACTCTTGTAATTTAACCCCTTCAGGTGAGCAGGCTGATTGATGAATTGCAGACAGCTATCAAAAGCAACAAAGGTCATCTCTCTAAACTTGGCCCCCAATTACAGGCTGAGCAGGAGCAATTCTCCTCTTATGTCTACCAACACATTAAAAGCCTTCCAGCAAACACTCTTGTCCCAGGAGACCTGCAACTCAAGGTGGGTGTCATTCTGTTACTCTCACTGGATTCAGCCATAGACGAAAATGCTCTGCTCCATTTGAAGACCCTTATGACAGTGCCATTCAGCTTGAATTTCTTTTTATATTATCTTCCTCAAACTAGAGTTTGGCTTACAAGTTGTAATATTACTATTTGGGAAATAGATTTTGAAAGAAAATACCTAGAGACCTTTGAAATGTGGATTTTTACACTTTACCTAGTTTTCAACCCAGAAAAGTAATTTTAATGAAGAAATCTAATTATGTAAACCATTTGCATACTTTCCAAGAAACATATATTTTTCAGTGTATGTTTCAGTTTCTAAAAATAAAATTTGGAGAAATAGGCAGGCTTTAATAGTTGACAGACAGTGGCAATAGAAATTGGAGGTGAAAGGCCAGGTGACTGATTGATGTTCAAACTACATTTCCAAAGAAAAGGATCTGTATTGGATAAGTGTGACACATGTCTGACTTCACTTGGTAAAATCAATACTTAAGAATACACTGGGAAAAAAGGTGAATTGGTTATTTGTCAGGACAAGATGGCTAAATGTC